>NW_008703664.1:3831635-3860237 GCF_000326865.2 Helobdella robusta | reverse complement strand
TGTAAAAAAGCAACATCCAGTCACAAGAACGACCAGTTCAACAAACCAGTCCTACCAAAAAATCAGTTTGTTGAACTGGTCGATTCTTGTGACATGGATGTTGGCTTTTTCACATATTTTTGTTCTAACAATTAATTAAAGATTATATGTATATATATATATATATATATATATATATACAGTAATACAATATTGTATTATATTGTATTATTGAAAACGGTTGATTTTTTGATTTTTTGGTAGAACTGGTTTGTTGAACTGGTCGATCTTGTGACTGGATGTCACAAAACAAAACAAAAAAACAAAACAAAAGACACCTAAACATTCATCTATCATCAACCAATCAAGACAAAAGACATCTAAACATTCATCTATCATCAACCAATCAGAACAAAAGACACCTAAACATTCATCCATCATCAACCAATCAGAACAATAGACACCTAAACATTCATCCATCATCAACTTATCAGAACAAAAGGCACCTAAACATCATCACCCAATCAGAACATTAGACATCTAAACATTCATCCATCATCAATCAATCAGAACAAAGGATACTTAAACATTCATCCATCATCAACCAATCAGAACAAAATACACCTTAACATTCATCCATCATCAACCAATCAAAACAAAAGACACCTTAACATTCATCCATCATCAACCAATCAGAACAAAAGACACCTAAACATTTATCTATCATCAACCAATCAGAACAAAAGACACCTAAACATTCATCCATCATCAACCAATCAGAACAATAGACACCTAAACATTCATCCATCATCAACTTATCAGAACAAAAGGCACCTAAACATCATCACCCAATCAGAACATTAGACATCTAAACATTCATCCATCATCAATCAATCAGAACAAAGGATACTTAAACATTCATCCATCATCAACCAATCAGAACAAAATACACCTTAACATTCATCCATCATCAACCAATCAAAACAAAAGACACCTTAACATTCATCCATCATCAACCAATCAGAACAAAAGACACCTAAACATTTATCTATCATCAACCAATCAGAACAAAAGACACCTAAACATTCATCCATCATCAACCAATAAAAACCCATCATCAGCCAATCAAAAATAATCTAAAGGTTCATCTTTCATCAACAAATCGAAAAAAGAAACTAATACCGTTAAACATTTATTTATCTATCACCAAGACACCAAAATACAAAATACATTATGTCTGAACTTTTAGCCATCATTAATCAATAAAAACAAGTTATTTAAAAAAAAACACCTAAACATTCATCCACCATTAGCCAATCTAAATGGAAGACATCTAAACATTCATCTACCATCAACCAATCAAAATAAGAGACAGTTAAACATTCATTTATCATCAACCAATCAAACAAGAGACGGTTTAACAATCATCTATCATCAACCAACTAAAACAGACATTTAAATTTTCTTCATCATACACCAATATAAAAACAATTAGGCATTTTGTTAACCATTTATTAACTATCAACCAATCAAAACAATAGAGAGCTGAACATGTATCCACCATCTACCAATCAAAGCAAGTGACAGACAACCAATCAGACCTGGATCGACCTCCACGACCCATGGACACTCGGATATTGCAGCTGATAACATGTAATTTTTTCCCGTTATTCCATCATTTGTATGCTTGCCGCTGACTTCGATGAATGTTCCTGCAGAAAATGTGGTGGGGATGTCATTGGGGTTGTTGTTGTCATCACTGATGATATCGTTCTTGTTGTTAATGTTGTTGTTGTGGATGTTGTTGTTGTTGATGTTGTGCGCGAGGACCAAATAACCGATAGTGCTGCTCAGATGGGTTTCACTCTTGTTGTGACAGTCGGTAACGTAAGAAGCTGATTTGCATTGAACATACATTTAATTTAATAAAATAATTTCACAAATTTGATAATCAATACAACTTATTTAACACAGTTTTAAATATTAACATGTACATTTTCAGTAAATTAACTTGTGCTCTAAATCAACCAAAACAAAAATACCAAAAGTAATCTTATAAATGGCTTGCCTTTAACACATTCGTATGTAACTTCCAAGTAAGATTTAAAATCCTTCGGACATGGCTGGGCAATGGAGTCAATACTAGCCACAAGTATCGAACAATTGTTCCGCCCCGAACAAAACTCATCCAGGTATGCCGTCACCTCGGAGAAACATCCTAGAGCCTGCGCATACTCTGCTGTGATGCACCGACCCGCACTCATCCTGCCGTACTGAGCCCTCTCTATCATCACTATCTCCGTCATGCTCCCACACCTCGCTGAGAAATGATCCGATGTGCAATACTCCTCTGTCGAAATCAATGAGTTGTGTTGTCGTGTTTAGTTGTATTTGTTGTTGTTGTGTTTAGTTGTATTTGTTGTTGTTGTGTTCAGTTGTTGTGCTCAGTTGTTGTGTTCAGTTGTTGTGTTCAGTTGTTGTGTTCAGTTGTTTTGTTCAGTTGTAAATCTGGTATGTGTTGTTTAAATATTGCTGTGCAGCTTGTACAACATAACAAGTCATTTTTTGGGTAATGTTTTTATTATTTTAATATAATATAAAGTTACACACACATGTACATATCCATGTAAAAAAAATAGAAAATAATTTTTAATAAATTTGCTAATTGATGAACATTTGCGGGTTAAACTGATTTTTGCCTATTCTCAGTGATGCCGATTTGGAAATCTATGGAATTGTTTGGTACGGATGGTTTATTGTATGCTCTTCAACCATTTACAAACACAAACAGATAATTTATCTGACTCCTTTAAACAAAACAAAAATTAAATTAAATTAAATGAAGAAAACTGACTAATCGTAGTCAAGTTAAAAACTAACTAATCGTAGTCAAGTTAATTAATTTAATTGATATGACCACCATGTAATGAAATTTCACTAATGTCCTTCATTTATACGTACAAACATGTTCTGCACGAACACACACACGCACTAATAATCATATGAAATTTTTCCAATTATGCTATGTTTGTCTTATTTAGTATAATGTCTGTAAAACTATGCTAAATTGAAGTTTTGTTCAATAACGATGTCTTAGAAAAATTCTTTAAAGAAATTATTTAAGACAAATTTGAAATAAGACTAACCTCAAATTATTTCAAATGAGCAAGTCTTAAAAATATTTGAATTAACTGCATCTGTTTCGAAGTTAAAAAATGGCTAACAATAATTGATGCCTCAGTTTTAGCAGCTTCAACGTAATCTTATGGAGACATTAACTTAATTAGAATGAGGATCGTTAGACACAGGACACTTCTTCACGACAACCAGACCTAACCAAAACAACAACACAACCAACAGCAAAACAAGCAACAACAAAACAAACGACCACAAACAAAACATACAACAACCACAAAACAAACAACAACAAATAACAACAAAAAAAACAGCAATAACGACAAACGACGACAACAACAAAACAAATAACAACAACGACATAACAAACAACCCCAACAACAACACAAACAACAACAACAACAAAAATATCAGATGACAACAAACAACAACAAATAATTACCAACAACCACATCTACAACAGCAACAACAAAAGAAATAGCAACAGCAACCACAACAACAACAGCATAACAAGCAAAAGATAACAAGCGAGAAAGTTGTTGTGAGGTCCAGGGACCTTCCATCCATCAACAACATTTCATTTCGGGAGTCATTATGTTGTCATCTTCATACTCGTTAACAACAAGTTGCCTCATCTTAACTTCGATACAAAAAGCGCGGAAAAATTTGATGACTCTTTAAATTTAGATTTTAATTCTGAAATTTCTACATAAAATCTTTCAGTGTCAATAAAAATAAGTAGCGGTTTTAAACCCGTAAAATAACAAACAGCATCTTCGAACGTTTTTTTACTTCTAAAATTGTGTTGTGATTTTACATCCTGGTATTTTTAAGGTAATTCATTTCATTCCATTTCAACAAAGTTGCGACTTACCAGCAAATTCAACTTTAATTTCATAATTTGACACGAGAATTTTCTATTTATATTCCAAGAGATCAAATTAGTTTATGTTTATTCAAATTAGAGTTTATAAAAATAAAAGTTCATAATTCTTCAATCGGTACGTTTGTGTGCCAACAACATTGCCGAGAGACAAACATGACGAGGCATGGCATGAGCGGAGCGAACGCCACCTCCAGATAGAAAGCGGTTCCTTGCGCTGTAATTGCTAAGCATTAACAATTCGCAGATTATGTTTTAATCTCGTGTTGACGATGTGCCAGGCAGGCGATTGATGAAGATCCTGTCTATGGTGAAGAACACTTGTAATTGAGACATTACGCGGACAGCCTTCTTTACTTATACTACTATGCTAGGTCCTCTCATAAACTCCATCGCCGTCATTAAATGACCGATTCACTGTAAAGTGTTTGCATTAACAGCAAAGTTTGCAACAATAGGGACAATATTGAATGTAATAATGCTTTCAACTGTTTTTATCGATGCAATGCTATTAAAAGTAATGTTGTGTGCACGTATTTGCTGGGCCGGTCATTACAATTCTTAGTAGAAAATTCCCTTGAATGGGTCGTTTCAGATTTCCTCATCGCTTTAAATTGTTCGCCAGCTATACATGCGGGCATTTAAATAATGTGTCGTTTGTGCGCAAGTTTCAAGCCATTAATTATGAGACAATTTAATAATAAAAGTTAAACTACAAAGTAAATTTTAGGTTTAATTATCAAGTGTGAGTCTTACGTTTTAAAATAGTTTGTCAACTAATTTCCAATATTTTACATGGTTTACAGAAAAATATGAAAGTTACACTTTGAAAAAATTTTAATTTGTGAGGGTTAAACAAGAAATTGATACAGCAGAGGCTATATCGTATTAAAATGAAAGGCGAACAAACTCGTGCGTATGCGCAAATGCATAAATTTCCTATCTTGCAATATTAACAAAACGACATAAGTGTGGAGATTTGCAAGCCGGCTGGAGAGGTACACCGATGCACGTTTCTGCATTGTACATGCTCCATTCGTACGGCTATTGTACTATATATATATATATATATATATATATATATATATATATACATAATAAATACAGCATTGTATGAATTCTACCGAATTGATGGCATTAGTCAATTTAAAGTTTGTCTTCAATTTTCCTTACTAGAATTTTTTGGAAATTGTTCAATTTATTGAAAATGGAAGAATTATTCAAGTTCATTATGATAATTTAATAAAACTGTTGTTATCCAAATTTATCATGCAGATAGTCCTTATTTCAATTTTTCACAAATCATCTTCAGTGCATGTTTGTTTAATATAGTTTCTTTAAGCAAAACAAAGTTAGTTCTTTAGCAAAGTGAGTTACTTAGTTGGTGTTGTATTCTACTAACTTGATGTCGTATTCTAATAAATTGGTGTCGTATCCAACTAAGTAACTCACTTTGCTGAAGAACTAAATTTGCTTTGTTTAAAGAAACTATATAAAATAAACCTGCACAGAAGATGACCTGTGAAAAATCAAAATAAGGCCTATCTGCATGATGAATTTGGATAACGACATTTTTTATTAAATTTTATTAAATTTTCATGATGAACTTGGATAATATTTCTATTTTCAACAAATTGGACAATTTTCAGAAAATTCTAGTAAAGAAAATTGAAGACGAACTTTAAATTGATTAATGTCAACTATTCGGTAGAATTCATACAATACTGCATAAAATATGGTCTCCTTCCAATAAATAACATATATAATGATTCTTCTTCTTCTTTCTCATGCCTTATCCTTTCAGGACATTGGTGACCATCGACCTCCACATATCCGATCTTTAACACTTTCTAGTAATTGAACTGGGGTGATATTCAACAAATAACACAAGGACTTCAAGAATGTTATTCGTTGTTGACTGCGATCTCTTTTACCTGCAATCTTTCTAGTAGTTGTTAGATTTTCCATTCTTTCCTTTTGCATGATGTGACCAAAAACTTTAACTGCCCCCGTTGGATTATTTGTAGTTATATCCTCTTTTCATAACCGGACTGTTTTAATACATCCTCATTTGAAGTATAAGATGTCCAACTAAGAAAAAAAAAAGTCAAATGTCAAAACTAATTTTCATAATTCTTCTCTAAAACCACACCTCAGCAGCGCAGATCTTTATCTCTGTTTATTTAGAAGTTGTCTAGGACTCAGAGCCGTAAGTTAACACAGGAAATATGTAACACCCTAACAGTTTTAACTTTGTTGATATTCTTATTTTACTATTTGTGAGGATGTTTTTCATTTTAAATATGCATCATTTTCCATAGCTATCCTTTGTTTGATATCCATATCACATTTACAACCTGAGGTAATCAGACTTCCGAAATAATTAAAGCTGTTAACTTGTTTCACTTTTTTACCATTAATAATTATTGGAGCGGATCGGGGTGGTTTTGCTTTTACAGTTTACCGTGCGCTCTGTTTTGTTGATGCTAATTTGCAAGCCTTTCCTTTTACTTCCAGAAATCAGTTTGAAATCAATTGTTTGCAGTTTTTCCATTGAATCTGCAATAAAAGTTGCATCATCAACATATCTTACATTGTTTATATTCACGCCTCCAATGGATATTCCCGGTAGGTTTTCTTTTTTTTCGTGATGATCTCACTATAGAGACCGTACAGGTCTGGAGAGAATAAACAGACTTGTCTAACACTGACTTCTTTATTTCGACAAAACTGGTCATTTTGTTTATATTGTTTATTGATACATGACTTTAATAAGATGTCAGCCTAATTTTGACAAGTCTGCATTACAATAAAAATACTAATATATGATAGTAATGTTTAATTAATTTGTCTATACATTAATAAGTTGTATAATCTTTATATTGTTTATAAAAAATGCGTGTCAATGTTAAAGTCGTGCAAAACAGAGCTGCTAAACTAGTCTTTCATGGTTTGAAGTATGATTACGTCTCTGATTACGAGGATTACTGGTCTGATTCAACAAATTTCATTGACTAAAAAACTGAAAAATGCATTATTTTTAAGATGTGCTCAATGGTTTTTAAATGTATAATTGGATTTGCCCCATGTTATCTGATTGAGAAATGCAGTTCTAAAAATTTACAGTCTAAAGGCAATGCCTGAGATCGAACACGAGCGGTGTATTGAATGTTCTATTTGTTAGAATGAAAACAGGCACGCGGGATTTTTCAGTTGTTGGACAAAAGTTGTGAAATGAACTTCCCTGCCATCTATGCTGTCCTGGTTTGTCTCTAGCTTTTTTTCAAAGAGAATTAAAAATTAAATTAATAATTTTGATTTTTTTACTTATTTTTCATTATTTCGTATTCTGTTTTTGAAAATTCTGAATCAAATTCAATGATGAGAGCGTTTGTAATAACATTTTCTTTTATCGACGCTGTACATGTATAAACACTCTTTGTAATGTTAATAGCAGTAATATAGTATATATAAGTTTTTTTTTACACTTTTCTGGCATAACAAACTAACGAACAAAGAGTACCTACTATGAACCATAAACAAAACTAAACCTAAAACAAAACTTTAGTTCTTCATAATATAATGCAAAATAAACAGCAATAAAACACCTTCTAATTTAACTAAAACAAATGTAATCGTTTAAGGTCAGAAAAAAATTGAAAAATGTTTACTTAATAAAGATTGTTTCAATTACATATTTGTATAAATTTTATAGTTTTATAAAATTCATTGAAATAATAAAGAAATTTTTTTGGACTCTTGTTGACTAGCAAAATTTCTTTCTAAATTTTTCGTTTCTTTGTGTAAAAGCAGTTAAAAACATAGTCAGTAAGAAACAACATCACCGTCAACAACAAACGAAGATAATCGTACTACAATCACAGTCAGCAAGTAGCATCAAAGCCAACAGTGAAGAAGCCGACAAAGACGGAGCTACAAGAACCACAATAGCCACTCCCCACGCGCCGGCACGCACATGTGCGCATTCGACACTTGAATTTCAATCTGATGAGCAATAAATTTAATTTCCTCGCGATTAAAACCTAATTAGATGATAGTAAAATAAGTCCACACAGATAACAACTTGAAATATTTTTCAACTTCCACGCACATTTGGGTGGTGGCCTCCAGAGCTAATTACATTTGTTCGCTCACTAAATTTTTCATTTTTTTTTGTTTTTATAAATTTGATTATTTGTTAATACAATTTGTATGAATGAAAAAAAAATGTTTAAACTTTTTTCATGTTATCAAATATTCTCTTAAACATGCCATATTAATAATTTAAATGAATCGTTGTAATAATCATAAATTTCAGCTACTTTAAATAGCACACATCACATCAACCAGTTAGCTATTCAAATTTCACAGCAGTTTTCATGGGGATATAAGTGAGTGATACCAACAAGTTTCAATAGAAATATTCAATCATTTATTTTGAGTTTTATTTTTATGTTTTGACCAAAGAAAATTCATCAACTTGACGTCAACCATGGTCTCCTAAATAATATCCTACTGGTCGAGAAACTAAATGAAATTTTGTGTGTGCTCGACCCAAACTGAGGCCATGCTTGTTTGATAAATAAATGCTACTCGCTATATAAGTTGCTGTTGTTTACTTTTGAACGTTTTGATTTCGTTTATCAACGCTTGCATTGTGTTGTTGATTTTGCTTTTTATTTCGCTGGTTTATTTAAAAATATTAAAGTTATTAAAAATATTTTATTTTAAATAATTAAATTCAAAATGGTTAATAAATGTTGTGTTTATGGCTGTAAATCTGGGTATACGTCAGAAAATCGTTCGGAGTCTGAGATTACCATTACGGATAAATAGAAAATCACGTTTCATAAATTTCCAATTGATGATGAAGAATTAGCAAGAAAGTGGTTGAAAAATATCGCGAGAAAAGATTTTCATCCTTCGCAACATACCAAGGTTTGTTCGAAGCATTTTACTCCAGATGATTTCATCACATCATCTCATCTCGCCGAAACAACAAGGATACGTTTTCGATAAGTCTTAAACCTGATTCGGTTCCAACTATTTTTTCTAATCATTCAAAACATATGTTGTGTGAAAAAACTACATCAAGATCAGGTAATGCGCTTCGAAGCAGTAGGAATAATAAAGAAATGGAAAGACTCGGAGAGTTGGAAATAAATTTTATGGAAGAAGATTCAATCATAGGTCTGAATCTTGAAGATATTAAAATGAAATTAGAGAAAGAAATAACTTTTTCTACTGAATTTATAATTAAATTCATAGACAACAACATGATATTACTAATAGTAAAGGTTGATGAAGATCATCATTAATCTATTAGTTGTTCAATATTAGTGACACCTGAGTTTCATTTGTTTGTAGAAGTGTGTGGAGAAGCTATCCTGCAAAAAATTATAATGATTTACTGCAAGGAAAGTGAACTAAATTTTCTCAATTGTTAAATATTGCTGCAAGATTCAAAGCCATCAGTGAATGTGACAGACCGATATCGTGGGACATTATTCTCACAAATGGAATCAGTAAAATTGAAAAATGTTTAGACCTTATTGATGAAAGCTCTTTGGATAATGATGAAATAATTAAAATGATATCATTTTTAAAAGAAGAATTACAATTAGTTTTAATTAAAAAGCACAAGCGATATTCATATTTGATGAAACAGGCCTTTATTCTCATGTCAACTAGTACTGCAGGTTATCAGTACCTGTATTCATCAAAATTGCTGTGCTTGCCATCATCAAAAACAATGATATTTTACTACACAAATTTCTCTCTGTTTCAAACCAGCAACAATTGTTTGGTGATATTGTAAATAGATTTAATGACAATAATGACTTGGAGAATGAATTTCCAGAATTTTGCACCACAGGGCATGATCTCAAACAATTAATTTCAAATGTATTTTTTAACATTGTTGCAAATAATTTAATTAAATCAATTACAGAAAATGCAAATGAAAAAAAAACTATTAATTATAAAGAAAGAAAACTTTGTAAATTACAGAACATTTGAATTTATTTTCATAATTATATTTTTTTGCAATGAATACTGTTTTTATTTTTTAATAAATGTTTAAAATATTTATCGTTTTAACATTTTAATCGTTTGTTCAAAGTATTAAAATTTTTAAGTGTTGCAGAATTAAAGACGTTTCGTCGTTTACTTTATGTGTGTAGTATAGAATGCATGGCCTCAGTTTGGGCATGTGTAAATTTCAGTTTCTCGTCTAGTATCTATTATTTAGGAGTCTATGCGTCAACTATTCGGTATGAAATTTTAATTACGAACACAAAGGAGAATATAATTTTATGGACCTGACTGCAAAACGTTTGCTGAGCGAACTAACGCGGTTAACTTCAAATAAACTGAAGCATTTAATTTGGACAACAGGGTTTCAAAACAATTCATCAAACTGATTTAAAATCTGTCAAGTGTTTCCACAACATAAAACTTTTTCATAAAAAATGTTGAAAACGTTTAACGTTCAAGTGAACTTTTAGTCAACAAGGGCGGATCTAGAGGGTGGATGCAGTGGCGTAGCGATGGGGGCAGCTGGCCGAGGTGCCATTTCAAATGGGGCGCATTTTGAAGTTTTTCTATAAAAAATAGCATCTAATCAAAGATTATTAAAGCATATTTAAGAAAAATTAGATGAGATGTAAAAGTAATTTTCTGGTTAAAATTATCTTTTTAGCTAAAATATATCTTAGTTTGTGAACACCTGATTTGTATATAAATAAAAATTAGTGGTCTTTGGCATTAGGGCACCTTAATGAATATAAGTTTTTGTTTAAAAACAAATTTTTTTCAAAACGCGCCTTATCTTATTAGTTTTTGTATCGTTTTCGATCACCAATTTGAATATTCTAACACAAAAAAGGCGCGTTTTCAAGTTTACTGATTTTATTTAAAAAAAATAAAATCAAAAGGTTACATTATAACAATTGACAAATTTCTAATTATATAAAATATAAGCATAATAATTTTGCTCGAACGATCAATTTAACTGTTATAAATATTGATATTTGAAAATATGATTTTAAAATGAATATAATATAGTGATTTTTGGTGTTAGTGCGCCTATATCAATGATTGTTTGTTTAAAAGCAGATTCTTTCGAAGGGCGCCTTCTCTAAGTGCTCACATACGGAATTTTAATACTTTAACATATTTAAAGAATAAGAAGTATTTTTTAAGCGTTTCGCCTTTTAATTTAAGTTAAACGATAATGAAACAAACTAAATATTTAGTCCGCATTTATTCATTCTTTATGTACCGCCCACTAAATCGAAAGTGCTAATAAAAATAATTTTGATTAAGAATTTAACAATAAGACGCAGAGCATGGTACATCACAAAATTTATAACCCTCTGAAATATTCGCACATCACTAGCAGGGCCCATAAAAATGATCATAAACATTGCGAAAAAAGCAGACAGAAGAACTGTAAACAAAGAATGAAAGGTAGAAGGAAAAAAAAGCAGAAGAAAGTGAGCGATAAATTAAAAGAAATAGCCTACTTAAGTACGATTGTACCCGCGACGACAAATCCACGTCCGCATGCAATTAGAAAAATTATATTTTTTTGTAAACATTCAAGTCAGATTGAAGATTGAATGTTTCAAACGTGTGGAATTATTCCGAAAAGTCAATTTATAAAAATTGCATAGTTTTAGGGTGGTTTTCATTAAAAATTTGACAACTTGATCTAAAAATAACTCGCAGTTGGCTGAAGAAATGTTATTATTCTTGAAAATGTTTTTGCAAACGATTTGAATAGTTGGAGAGAAATAACTAGAACGTTATCACGAATCTGATGTTAACTGGAATAACTGTGCAGTG
Organism: Helobdella robusta; assembly: GCF_000326865.2. Lineage (NCBI taxonomy): Eukaryota > Metazoa > Annelida > Clitellata > Rhynchobdellida > Glossiphoniidae > Helobdella > Helobdella robusta. Next base: position 3,848,392 of record NW_008703664.1, on the reverse strand, counting down.
CTTGGCAAACGTTGAAAATAGAAAATAAGTTGAATGTAAAATTGAACTGAAAAGTTTAAATAAGAAAACAATTTTAACTTTTAAACTGGATGTAAAGTAAACAAGTTCATTATCCAAAACATGTCGGTATTATTTATTGCATAAAATGTATGATGCACATAAAAACATGGAATTTTATTTTTTCTAATTTGAACAATTTTAAATTTAATTAATAGATTGATTGATTGATTGACTGACTGACTGACTGACTGACTGACTGACTGACTGACTGACTGACTGACTGACTGACTGACTGACTGACTGACTGACTGACTGACTGACTGACTGACTGACTGACTGACTGACTGACTGACTGACTGACTGACTGACTGACTGACTGACTGACTGACTGACTGACTGACTGACTGACTGACTGACTGACTGACTGACTGACTGACTGACTGACTGACTGACTGACTGACTGACTGACTGACTGACTGACTGACTGATTGATGGATGGATGGATTGATTGAAAATGTTTTGATAACAACAATATATTTGTGTGCGATTGTGTATACTGCATATTATGTTTATTCCCTACTCCTACACTTTCACCATTTAAATATATCGTAAAAAATGTCACAAGTATAAAACTTTATTTACTATCAAAATGATTCTGTCTAACTAATTTTTCATTTTAACTCTTTTTCAAACAAATGGATATATGCGTTTTAAGTATTGTTGTTTGACAAAAAAAATTTTGTAGTTCCAGCTGACGTGAATATTTTTAAAAGTATTTTGTAGCAGCGAAACGCTGTTTTGACAGGTGATATAGCTCAGTGGTGAGACGTTCCAGTGCTCCAGTAGAATGCAAACACGTATGTAAATCTTGAAATCACACATACATACACAAAAGCGAACACACACACACGCATCTACACACACGCACACACACACATACTTAAATATCATTACCCAATTCACGTATTGACGATAAAATGTTACCTGGCCATCTTGAAAAATTAATAAAGAAATTGTTGCAACGTCAAAATGAAAGACGCTCAAAGAAATTTTTCAACGAAATGTTATTATTAATAAAATCAAAACATTAGTTTCATATCAAATAATTATTAATTGTCAAAGTTGACAAATAAATTAAGGAAAACTTAAAAACTAATTATAAAACTTGTTATGTGACAAGGGAGACAAATATTGAGCGGAAAGAAAATGAAAGAGAAGAATGAACAGAGTTTTAATCGATCTGTCGAGTGTGGTTGCTGAAAGAATGACGCACCGTTGTCGACCATGGCTTGATGCTATGTTTCTAATTTTGTGATTGGTAACAATAATGCAAATTATAAAATATATAGATAAGTAAATAAATGCATGAAAGAAAAAATATATAAATAAATAATTAGATAACATATTAATTACATAAATAATTATTTAATATTTGCAGGTTAGATATTTTCATTTGAAGGAAGTTTAAAACAGTGGAAAAAGATCATTTTAATTAGGTTCCGTGTAATAATTGTTCGAAAATCCAACATTTTGCCAATATCAAACAACCGGTCAGTTAATGAGAAATCCTAACGGAATGGACATCATTTGAAATGATATCATTTCAAAGGCATCTTAGAGTCGGCACACGCATCAACATTCACTGATAAAAACTCACTGATATTTATTTACATGTACATGTGTGTGTGCATGAGCGTGTGTGGGAAAAAGTTTGAAAATTTTTTAAACTGTTGTGTCTGCGACAATAAATTATCTTGAATGGAATAGATTATATAATGAAATAAAAATAGTTTATCTACCCTGGGACAGACAACTTTAAGCAGACACCAAGCAGACACCATATTAAACACATTCCCCGTCATCAAATATGGCCACACACACGCTCACACTCGCACACACACACACTCACACACACACACACATACACACACACAGATACATAATCGCAAATATTTTCCTACACAAATACGCATATACCCACATGACTGTCAGGCAATCATCACTTTACGCAGACATTTACGCCCAGTCATGCTTTCAAGTATACTCTCGCGCATAAGCTCACGAATGATTTCACACGCACACGCACATATATTTACACTTGCAAACGCACATGATCCTGAGGCGGCTGCTGATACTTAGCGCCACGTTTGAACTGTTTGTGTCACAGTGTGGTGTTGAGGGTCAATGGACGTCAAGTAATAAAGAAACTTAAGTTTGAAAATGTTTGAATTTGTGATTCCTTCAATTCAGAGGGCTTAGACTAGACCCGACCTCCAGTTATAAAACGAGATAGATAGACATGAACAATTGGAACATGTTGCTGAAAGTGGTGATTGTATAACTAAATGTGTGAGGGCTGCTAAAAATGGTTGAGGGAAGGTCGCCAAAAAATTTTATCAAAATTTATAATCTGACAAGTGAAGTTTGAAAGAATTATTGGTCAAAAATAAAACTAGGTAGCGTTTTCAGTACAAGATGGGATATGGAATTAGACGTTAAGAGTGTTATGCAGCGGTAAATAAGAGCATGGGACAAAGAAGTCAAAGTAGATTGATTAACTCTATATTTAATTTTATAAGAAATACCAAAAAATTTATTGATTTGTCAATAATATATAAATGTACAAAAAAATCAGAAAACTTGACAGGACAGTTTCGATCAGTAAAGTTGGAAATATGATTAGAAAGAATTTTAAAATCAAAGTGGTTAACGATGAGTCCGTTGGATGAAAACCAGATGTCTTAATTTAATGAACTGTTGTCGGTTGAAAAATAAGGTTTGTGTCGTCAGCCAAAAAAAAGGAAAAATGTTTCAAAAACCTTTTAAGGAAAATCAAATCAAATTTTATTCAATCAATCCAAATTAATAATAATTAGGTAATGATTAGGAGACCAAAGTTAAAAGAAAACAAAATTCTTGTGTCGCAGGCCACCGTTCACAAATTGTTCATTCTAACACGATTTTTAAGTAAATTTATAATTCATGACAAAATTAACATAATGCAGAATTTACATGATTCTAATTAAATAAAAATTGTACTTTTTATCAATAAATTAACAAAACAAAGAACGTGAAATAGTGACCTGGGGTACCCAGTTGTTCATTACAGATAAAATAAGAGCGGTGATTAAAGTGTAATCGATCAGTCAGGGACTCAATCTCAGATTCCATAAGACTGCACTTTGTTTGAAAAATATCGTAATTAATAAGATTGTTGTTAGAAACTGGTAACGATGATTCACAGTTGTTGCGCATGAATGTGTTTTGAATTTTCAATGAAAATATTGCGTAAGTTATGGAAATAACAAATAATAATTTGTTCGCGAATACTTATTGAATGATAAATGGCATTCGATGAAGGATTTTTGTTCAACTCGCCATAATATCAATACATGTCACGATATACGTTTGATTGTAATTGTTTGATGCATTGCAACGTATCCTATTTTGTGCAACGTTTTGTGTGTGTAAATGTGGGTAACATAGAAAATATTTTTAAAAAATGAAAACTGGTTTTTATATTCGGGTCGAAGTTATTTTCGATTTTGGACGAACTTGTTCTGTTTGTGTTGATCACGTTGTTTTGCTCTGATCATGCTGCCGGGCTTTAAGAGATGATTTGCAGGGTCGCCAAATTTAAACCCCTCCACAACAAATAACTGGCCAGGTCATCACTGACAATTTGATGGAACTTTTTTAACGTAGATTATGTGTGCCTGCAATAACTTTCAATTTGTTCATATAGAACAGGTTAATTTACAAAATTTTGTCTTATTGACATTCGGTTTTCTGCACTTGCCAAAAGTCCATTTACAGTTAATTTTAAAGTTGCTCCTGAAACTCAATTATAGATTTTGTTGAATCGATATGATTTCTTATCAATGTTTGTAATAGAATTTTAAAATAAATGTTTTCAGCCACATCCTGAAAAGATTGAATCATGTTATCTTATTCTATTACTCACAACATATCAATGCTAAGGTTTTCCAGTCTTATATTAAGTCCGAAAAAATACGGAAAAAGTCTTAATGCAATGAATGAATTGCAAAATTGTTCAAGCAACTTTAACCTTTGTAACCATTTTGTGCTGTTTTGTGTAGTTTGAATTTTTAACCATTATCTTCTAACATTCTTTTCAAATAAAATATTCAGTATGTATTATACTAAATTCGTTATACACAAATATATGTGTAATTACATATATGTATATTATATATATACTTATTTATATATATATAATATATAATATGTATATACATATATATGACAGTATAAATAGAAAATGTATATAGCTCTTTAAGTTAGGAAGACAATTGTAATTGATGGGAGCATTTTGCCTGGCATTGCAGCTGCCATTCATCATTCCTCCTTCTCAGCCACACGGAAGGCTTCGTGCTGCTGCATCGACAAGAAAATCAACAAGCGTAAGTGTAAAGCGATGCGTTTAAAACAATTACACAAACATTACATTCAATACATTTACAAAAGTGTTACATTCAATACATCCACTATTACATTCAATACATTTACTAAAGTTTAACATTCAATACAATTAAGAAATCGTTAAATTCAATACAATTACTATACAAAGACTATTCAAAACTATCCCGACATTACATACAACGTTAACAGAGCCTAGTAAGTAATGACTAATTACTTGATAAAAACTAGTAGTTTGTTAAAAACTAGATGAGATTGTTAAAGCGGCAGAATATGATTAAGCTGAAGAAGACATCCAGCCCACCGTCCAAAACAATTCCAACACTTTCTAATAATAAAACAATACTAGTCTAATTATCTGTTTAAATGAAATTTTCAAAATCACTGATTTGTTATAACATTTTTTTCTTCGCGTGTTGAGCTGCCTAATTAGTATTATCATTTTTTATCCAGATATAGAATTTGTTTGAAATTAAATGAATTAGGCCAATTTTTGGCTGTCCTCATGAAGACACTCTTATAACATTTTGTATCACCAGCTTACGGTTCATAACCATATCCCTTTAGACCTCATCACAACATCACATTACATACATTGTATTAGATTTTATCACATTGTATCTTGCCACATATCACACCAGACCTCTTCATATTATCAATACATCACATTACATGACATTTCATCGCATCTCATATCACAACCTACATTACGCATATCGTATCACGGTGGTCTGTACAAGTTTTGATTTTCTTATGGGATCTCCGTAAATCCTCACAATCTCAAATCCTTTCTTTTATTTTCATTTTGTGTTTCGGATTTAAATAAATGAATTTTTGATTTTGATTTTGATTCATTTCAACTCATTACTTCTCAATAATCACGTTAATATTTATCACATCAAATCTCACAAAATTTGGTCACCACTAATCACATCACATTCCAAATTATTACATCACATCTTATCCTAACTCATCACATTACATCAGGTTATCTCTCGCGGCAACAGGCTTAAGTATATCTTATCACATCTTGGCACATTACGTCCCATCATACTCCATCACATCACATCTTGTCGCATCAGATTCCATCACATCACATTCACACTACACCACATCACTCTTTACAATCAAAAAAATTCTTAAATTGCGTGTCAGAAAAATTCACTTTGCGTCCTTTATATATGTATATATGCAAATTATATATAGGTTTATAATTATATATATATATATCATTTATATATTTATGTTTACAATTCGGTAGAATTCATACATGGTATCCTTCCAACACACACACACACACACACACACACAGAGAGAGAGAGAGAGAGAGAGAGAGAGAGAGAGAGTACATGAACAGTTGTTCAATTTGCATATATTTTACTTACATACATATTCATATTCAGCACATCATTCTTGTCTTAGTTCAAAACAGAGTTTTTTGGTCGTTACAAATCAGATAATGTGACTACCCTAGTCATGAAACTGAAACTCGTAGAGGGATTGCACGACAGACGGAGTAACAGCACCGTAATATTAATGCATCTGATACTACGTTTCAATAATCAGGTCTGAGAGCATTGAGAAACTGCCAATCGTACGCTAATGTTTATGAGGCTTTGAAATACAATGTGTTGCAGGAAAAAAAATTTGAAAGCGCCGATAAACACTACACAAAATTTGAGGTTCTAGTGATTGATAAATATAATTTAATAGAATCCTTGGATGCCTATCATCGTATTATTGAAAAACATTTAAACATATCGCATGAAATCATTTGCATCTTGTCAGTGACAATTACCCGCTTCGGTACAACCACCACAAACCCCACTAAATCATATCACGCCATAGTGATCAGATTACATCACACCGCATTGTACCACCTAACATCATTGCATCAGATATCAGATCTAAGCTCCGTCTCAAATGTGGACAATGTTATATATGGCCTAGGGCAGCACTTTGCATTGGCCACATTTCTCCAAATGCAGTCGTGTTACACAACCGTCAACTTAATCCCTGAACATGTTTGTGCTGTTCAGTATATACTCCATCAGGTTCGTAATCAGTGATACTGGTAATTGATTGTCGTATGCATTTTTTCTTTTTTCCTGTTGGAGTGTATTTTAGAACCATGTGAACGATTTTGCTTTAAATCAAATCACATTTCACTACAACACACACCTCACATCCCACCCCACCACAATATTCCGGACTACATCCCATCACATCCCATCACACCACACCACTTCAGCTCAAATCATTGACATAACTTTACATAAAATCATGTAATGCTCACATTCCACTAAATTACATCACTTTTTTGCAATTAATCTATTAAGATTTAATCACATCATTTTGTATCGCATCTTCATCATTATTTTGTACTGTGTTGTATTTTTTCTTAGAATATGGCATCAAACAACATCAATATATTGGCATCATATTGTTATTATTATTTATATTATTATTATCATTATCATCGTCATCATCATCCCCATCATCATTTTCGTCATCGTCATCATTATGTATGTATATATATATATATATATATATATATATATATATATATATATATATATATATATAATACTATCATCGTCATCATCATCATCATTAGGTTTATATGTAGTTATTGTTGTTAGGATCGCCATTCAGATCATCATCATTATTAGCTCGTCATCGTCCAGCTATTAATTTTTAAACAGAAGAATGCTTTCGTTATAGTAACTGATTGTGTATTTGTTTTCTTCAGAAGCATTCAATCTGCCAAGTCATCCTCTTGCTAACATGCATATATTATTTATATTTTTGAGACATGCCGATTTTTATTTGAATCCTATTTATTTAATTGTGTGATGAGCATTTATCAGGCATTCATACCTTATTGACATTATATATTTAAATCGTTTAAAATACTTAGTTTCACTTTATTTAATGTTTGCCTTAATATTCAATAATAACGATAACTGATTGACAGACTTTAACTTTATTGTTATATAATTTTACATAGATAGAAAGACGAAAAAATTAGAGAAAAGAAAACATGGTTGACACAAATTTGGCAAAAACTTCATTAAATTGTCTCAACTCAAGTGCTTATTTATAGATTAGCTAACTATCCTTGAATTAAACTTTTCGACCATCCATCATTTGTTTGATCGATTTTTTTAAAATCTGTTCTCATATAGGTCTACAGTATTTCCTATTTACCGACATTTCTGTTAAAGTTGATGTGGTTTTCAAAATTTATTTCTATGAATATTTAATCTAATAAAGTATTTATTTGTCTTTCTATTTTTATAACAAAAAGAGGTGAGGCAAAATATCAAATTATTATTTTGATGTTTAAAAATTTTGGAAATGAGACCAGAAATTGAAATAAACAATATTAATTTTATTTTAAATTGCCCGCAACTATTCATGTATCATGATTTAAGTTGATGCTAAACAACTCGCACAAATTTGCCACGCCACCATTAGACTTTTTAACTTCAAACCTCCTTGCCTAGTCAGCAAACTCTTCAAACCCCAACACTAATTTTAATTTATCAACTACACCAAACAGATCACTAACATTCATCAGAGATGAATTTGATCCAATAGCACGTTGTTACAGTCAACACTCCACTAGTCACATAATAATCTGTAATTTGATTCTGCCATTTACTATAGCACAAAATATTGTTGATGTAGTTAATTATTGATCCACTCAATTTGGGCTATTAGTAATAAACATGCGATATCCTATCAAACGTCTTTATAAAAATTGTATAAACAATATCATTTTTCTTGTCATTATTTGCAATCTTTGTCTAACCATCTATCAACATTAAAAATTGTAAAGCCGTTGATTTACTTATAATAATATAATATTTTCTATAACCAAAAAATTATTTTCCAAATATAAAGTGACCAGATACTCAATAATAAATTCTAACAAATGTTGCTGATGCCAACCTGTAATGAACAACCACCACATCCCTATCCATCTTTCTTATTGGTGACCCCACATCTCACCAGACCATGTACAGCCTGGCCTCTTCCACTCATTAGAATGGAGTGACTTTTCAAACGCAACACAAAAACAATTATAGATTGATTTAAGCCACTGGACCCAAAATCTAGCGCAAACTTTTATCTTCGCTTAAACACCGGACCAGCAAAATATCTTGCCAGTCAGTGCATTCCCTCGGTCTCCACCATTCATTAAAATGAAATTATCGCAGCTGCTTAGAAAAACGATTTTCACAATTAATAATGTGTTTCCAGAAAATCTTGAATTTTATAAATACGTACGCACGTAACATTTTTTGAAACTTTTTAGGCAAAAGGCTGTTCTATGCCTAGAATGTTATCGTTTTTGTAAATCAAACTTTGCCATTTATTTGTTTATTTCTTTTTTTGCAAAATTGAGCGGAGGACGATGCGTGTCTTGTCACCATCAACAGTATCAACTCTCAGCATCGCCAGCCGCAGAGCAACAAACCGCTCCTCTTATCTACATTCACGCATGCATACACATGAACGTTCCATACACGCAAAAACATGCACAAGCACATATATGCTGGATAAGATAATTCAATGTATTACTTCTTGATATATTCTTAAACGTTTTTTTAGTTTTAATTGATTTGCGTTGATGTTTTATTTAAATTTAGTCTCATTTCAATTTACGTATTCTTTAATTCATTTAATTTATCATTAAATTTTTTAATCCCTCTGGTTAACATATCACAGATACACTAAAAACAGCGGTGCATTGTATTATTTTTATCATTTATCATCAAAATATAATCCATAAAACTTTTCACTTTTTGTTAATTTTCATCATCAAATCTTTGGCGTTTTAGGTAAGTTAAATGCCGTTAACCACTCCTGTTTATCAGAATGTATAAAAATAAATGCACGTGAGTTAATAAGCTATTATTAATTGAATAAGTACAAGTTCATATATTAATTGGTTTCTAATAGTCATATGCAGTTGATCTCAAATATTGTACGTGTATGTGATGCGGATCGTTTAACGTTAGTGCTAATTCTTGCAAATAAAAATTTATTTTTTCGTGTTTAAACTTAGACACACTATTTCCAACTCGTGAGATGGACGAACCAATGGACGAAGAATGACTCAACATACCAACTAGAACTTGTCAATTGTTAGACACCAACCTCAAAAAACCTGCAAACAAATTTTAACTAAATAAAAACTACATTTCTGTTGCGGCTTTCAAGTTCCTTACTGAATGTTGTCTCGTCGAGCTGCCTGTTAAAAACATTTCCACAACTTTCTTAATATAATTATTTCTATTTTAAAAACAAGCTGCAAAACTTTGTTTTCAAGGATAGCAGTTGAGAATGCGGTTTGTTATCAATGTTCGTAGCTTGGACTGAACATGCATTTTGCAAGAGTCTGCTCTTTCTTTTAAGTTCTGCTCCTTAGTAAGCAGCGGGCATGCCAAAATGACATTGCAGTATTCATCATTGTAGTGTACAGTCCCATCAACATCCTTTTTTCTCTTTTTTATGTCAAAAGTGTAATTGGAGGCAAAGATAAAATATGTCAAAACAAGAATAACTTTTAAACAGATATCATCACCATCGTGATCGTCGTCGTAAATAAAAAATTTAAATTTTTTAACAAGATGTTTTGCTCAGTAACCTGGTGATTGCTACAATAATCACCAACTATCGTGTGTCATCAGCATTACAAGAACCACAAAGGCAGGCACCATTACGCTCGCAGTTATCAGCTCTTAACTATACACGAAACTTAACTTACAAATAAACTGAACAAATAAAACAAATTGTTGAACGGTTCAAAAAATATACTTGTAGCCATTGGAAAGACGGTTCTTAATAGAACCTTTCTAATGTTTTATAGAACGTTCGCAACGATCAGCAGCTGTCTCTGAACACTCATTTTCGATCAAACACAACAGCTCGATGTATCAGGAATAAAATAAGGCTACGCTAAATAATTGAATGTTATTGCATGTGCGTGTTAAGCACATGTTCAGCATTAAATACGACTTCCTCTAATAAAAGGACGATGAAAGAGAACAGATATGCCTGCTCACCGAGCCAGCACCATTCTTGCACGCCTACACAGAAGTTCATCTTAAAAGAAACCTACAACAAATAATAATACACTTAAACGGTCTCACTCCCAAAATATTCAAAATGTTTCCAAACTGGAAAGTTAAACATCTTATGGGAGAAAAGTAAACTTCGTTCCCGGGAGTTTAAAAAAAGCACACCGTTGTACAAAAGGTTGCATGTGTTTTAAAATGAAAGACGCATGTACAAATTGAATTATTATAAGTAAATATTATTTTATTCATTCAATCATGTAATTGTTCAGTCATCCAGTCGATGAAACATCAATCGATAAATAATTGATAACTTTAACTTAATCAATCATTCAATCGATCTATCAATCAACCAATCAGCCAATCAATCAATCAATCAATTAATTAACTGACTAAACGAACGATGGCCACACAGCTGACTGGCCCCTCACATGATTCTTCCAGTAGACAAGCAAACGAACGAACGAAAGAAACGAACGAATGAACAGGCAAATAGTGGTTAATACTGAAGAGGATTCACTATGTTACATTTTGATCGATCAGCTAACAACGACAAATTTTCATTTGATTTTAGCATTGAAAATTTTTCCTCTAAATTTGTGAATCATTCTTTGAATAGAAAAATTGTTGTTCAAATTTTTAAATATTTTTCTTTCATAATAAATAATTTCTGCTCGAAACAAACATGTGCGTGCTTTGTGATAATAACGAGGAGATAGCAAGCAATGAAACTTGGAAATAATCTGCCGAGCCGGACTTCTTTATTTATTTTCAGCTTTTTATGTAAATACGCAGAATCTTTATAATTTTAGTTCTATATTTTTACGGCCTGTTTTATCTGCTTCCTTCATTCAAGTTCCTTCCAGAAAAGAAATCCATGGAAATTTAATTAAATATTATTTTCGAAATTTCGAAAACCCTGTAAAGATGTTGAATGACAAGATGACAACATTAAAGAAACTAAACAATATAAATTCCATTCAAAATGTAACGTCCTTGTTAAATAAAACTGCATGACAAATGAATTTTTTCAATATTAAATAGCAATTCTGTATTACAAATTCTAACACAACCGCTGTTGTAACTAATGCTGCTGCTGATGATGATGAAAAAGATGATGATGAAGATGATGGAGAGGACGATGATGATAGAGATGATGATGACTGAGATGAAGATGGTGATGACGATGAAGAAGAAAACGACGATGACGAAGATATAAATGGACATGCTGATGTGGATGTAAATGAGATGATGGGCACTGGGCAGTGCATGGATATCCGAAAGAGTAATGAGATAAGAACAGTCAATGATGAGATTAGATGGATGTGTCGTGAAACCTTCATCTGACTCTATGAAGGAATGCGAACGACTGCAAACAAGGAAAATGAACTCGATGATTGATTAACAATAATTTCTAATTCAACATCGTGATTTTTATGTATTTTCAAAATGGTTGATAAAGTTTTTAAGCTTAATTTCTTCAATTCTTCAATTTCAATGTTAAAACAAGCAATTGTGACAATGTTAAATATTTCATTTATTATCTATAAAAAAAGCTTAATACAGTTTGTAAATTTCGCTAGCTAAATATCAAATTTTGAGCGGATTTTTTGATCATTGATTGTAATAAAAAATATGTTTAATAAAGGCAAAAGTAAATAATACACACACACAAACACAACCGTCAACTTAATACCAGAACAATCCTCTGCTATGTAGTGTTAGCTCGATCGAGTTGTTACAAATAGCAGAAATGTTTAAATGTAGTCTACATTGGGTATTTCTTTTTTAGAAGCTTTCTATTGAAACGTGTGAATGATTCTACTTTAAAAAAAACTAAAAAAATGGTTTCAATTGTTTATTTTTGTTGAAATGTAAAATTAATTCCATTTGGGAACATGGAGATTATGTGGTTGAAGTCTATCTTGCTATAAATGGGTCATTCTCTGTCAACTTGAACCATGGTCCACGCCCGACCATCTCCGATTTTTTTAAAATTTGAACAGTAAGTACCTCAATGTATTTCATCGACAAAATAAAATTTTTATAAAAAAATTTCAATTATTTTTCAAGTTATGAAGATTTTTGTGACAGCATCCCCAAATTTTTGAGCGATTTTTTTCAAAACTTGTACCTATGTAGAACGCTATATCTCTTGAACTAGCCAACATATCTTGATGAAATTTTTTGTGCATATCAGTGAAACAATGTAATAACAAAAAAAATAAATGTTATTGTTTCGAATCAAAAGAAATTTTGAACAAAAAATCTAGAAAAAAATGAATTTTTTGAAAATTTCACCGATTTCAAAACAGCGTAGCTCAAAATCTATCGCAAAATAAATAAATATTTTTTGTTATTTTAGAAGTACCTTATAGTCATAAATAAATCACAAAATTTCGTTAAAATCTGTATTGAATTTTTTGAGCTATCGGAGCTCAAAATGTCAAAAAAATGAAAAACTTCTTTTGTTTGGCGCCATTTTTAACTATGAAGAACCAAACGTTTTTTAATTTTTAAAATTTGTTTATATAGTGCTTTTATAGCTTAACAACATATCAAAAAATAAAATTGGCGTTTGCTTTCTTTGAAAAATAAAACAACTTCAAAATATATTATATTTCTCCTTTTCGCATTATAAGATAAGCATGAGGCAAACGACCGTTTCGAAACTATTATCATGAACACTCTTTGCTATGATGCACAAAGTTAGTTAGTTAGATGTAATATGACACTTTTGCTTTGTTATGGCCAACAGCTTCGCCTGTAAGACTATTATAATGAGATGCTGACTCCTTCTTCCTTCAGCCTCCTCACCTACTTTGCTATTACGTCCTTTGATGGCAGTTATACATTACCTATAACAATCTATTCATATGAATTACTTTAACAAGTAAGCATAAATTATGCTTATTTTTATTTGGCCATGAGGATATTTATTCAGCACATCGTTGTCTTGTTTTCATTTGTATCGTCAGGCCTTTTGCATGCTGTATGCACAACCGATGTTAAAAATTTGTAAGAAATTTTTGGATTAATTCAAAACTATTTTATCGCCTTTTAATTCAAAATGGGAAAAATCGGTAAGAATAATGATTTTATGTTTTTATGAACATTTACAATTATCGCTTAACATAATACAATTGTTCTATTAATTATTTTGACGATGCAATATACCTTTAATTTATATCTAGACGTTCGTAAATGTTGTGATCCCTCCAAACAACATCGAAAACCTTGTAGAAAAAGTCTTCGAAAAGCAACGGAGGCGCTTGCAATAAAATCATCTCATAATGTAAAACCAGGAGAAATGGTTTGCATTTCTTGTCGAATGAAAATAGGCAAACTATCTCCATCAAATTCAACTTCACAACCACCACCCGCACCGCCATCCTCGTCTTCATCATCTGAAAATGCCGTTGTAACCGGCGAGTCGTTGAATCAAATATTTTTGGCTGCCGGCTGTTCACCTTTAAGAATAAGAAAAATAAGCTCAAGTAACAAAGTATCGTACATGAAGAAAAAAGTTCGCAATGCAGTAGAGTTGTTATGCAAAAAATCAGCCAGGTTGGTTGAAAAGGATAAAAATATTTTTCAAAGACCAAAAAAAGTTTTGAATTGTAAACATTGCGATGGTTTCAAAAATATTATGGAGGAATTAAAAGTAAAATTTTTTTCAAGCGATTATCGTCACAGACAACAAATTTTAACTCTAGTCCCACCATCATGGACCCTCTCAAGAACTGCTTCATTTTTTTCATGTTCAAAACATCTTGTTATTAAAAGTAGGAAATTGAAAAGAGAATCAGGCATTTTATCACTACCACATAAGAAAAAAGGTGAAACTATTGACGAGCACACAACACAATCTGTGATCGATTTCTACAATCAACAAGAAATTTCTATCTGCTGCCCTGGAAAGAAAGATTTTGTCACTGTTACAGAAGGTCAGCAAAAAGTATACCATCAGAAAAAAATTTTACTTGCAAATATTAAAGAAATTTATTTTGAATTCGTTAAACAAAAGAATTTAAAAATTGGTTTTTCAACTTTTTTCAAACTGCGTCCACCATGGTGTGTAACTGTTTCATCGCCTGGAGCACATCGAGTGTGCATCTGTGAATATCATCAAAATATCAAACTTATGCTTGAAAGTGTGCCATTAAATCATTGCTACAAATTTTGGCTGGAAAAATTAGTGTGCAATATAAATTCAAGAGAATGTATGTTACACAGATGTGAGGAATGCCCAGGAAAACTGAGTGTCGAAAATAACTTAAGAGCGATTTTCGAAGAAGCTGTAATTTCAATTGACAACACAATCAGTTTTTATCAATGGTTCCATGATGATAATCGCAGTTCATTGATTTCCGTACAGGATACAGTTGACAGTTTCATTGAAAGATTTTCGCAAAAACTTGACGAGTTGTCATCGCATCATTACATAAGCAAAGAACAATCGAAATATCTTAGCGATTCTAAAGAAAATTTAAAAAATTTGGAGTGTATTGCTTTAATGGATTTTGCTGAAAATTATTCGGTGATATTACAGGATGCAATCCAGAGTCATCATTGGAGCAACACGCAAGTTACTCTTCACCCAATTGTTCTTTATTACAGAGACGATGAAAACTTATCTGTCAAAAGCGTTTGCATGATTAGCGACTGTCTCGATCACAATGTTTCGCTGTTTATGCTTTTCAAAAACATTTAATTAACTATGTAAAACAAAACCTGAAAAACGTTACTTTAATTAAATATTTTTCTGATGGTGCGGTAAGTCAATACAAAAATTACAAAAATTTTTCTAATTTAATTCATCATAAAGAGGATTTTGGATTAAAAGCAGAATGGCACTTTTTTGCAACTTCTCATGGAAAAAGTCCTTGCGATGGAATTGGAGGGACAACAAAAAGATTGGTTGCAAGAGCAAGTTTGCAGGCATCAACAAAAGATCAGATATTGAACGCCAGAGATTTTTACACATACGCTGATGCGAAAATAAATGGTATTAAATTTTTTTGGGTAGACAAAATAGAAATTAAAGATCTGCTAGAAATGCTTGAAAAAAGATTTAGGTCAGCAGATAAAATAAAGGGTTGTCGAAGTCATCACTCATTTATTCCAGACAAAAATGATCAACTTTTGATGAAACGTTTGTCTTCAGATTTATTTGGATACAATTTTAATAAAAATGAAAGTGAAGACAATGATGATTACCAGCCGGGTCGATTTGTAGCTTTGGTCTATGATAAGAAATGGTATTTAGGAAACATTATAGAAAGAGATGATAAAAATGATGATTTAAAACTGTCTGAAGAAATTTAAAGAAAATATTTTTTATTGGCCTAAAAATGTAGATATTTGCTATGTACCATTTAAACATATTTTGATTCTTATACCTGATGATAGCATTTCTTATGTTGGAAAAATGATGATAGCATTTCTTATGTTGGAAAAATTCACATAACTCTTCCTGAAACTGTTTTTAAACACATTAGCACGTTGTATAATAATTTTAAATTGAAAAAAATAAAAAAAATTGACACTTGAAAAAAATTTGTTTTGCCTGTTTTTGAAGTTGTTTTATTTTTCAAAGAAAGCAAACGCCAATTTTATTTTTTAATATGTTGTTAAGCTATAAAAGCACTATATAAACAAATTTTAAAAATTAAAAAACGTTTGGTTCTTCATAGTTAAAAATGGCGCCAAACAAAAGAAGTTTTTCATTTTTTTGACATTTTGAGCTCCGATAGCTCAAAAAATTCAATACAGATTTTAACGAAATTTTGTGATTTATTTATAACTATAAGGTACTTCTAAAATAACAAAAAATATTTATTTATTTTGCGATAGATTTTGAGCTACGCTGTTTTGAAATCGGTGAAATTTTCAAAAAATTCATTTTTTTCTAGATTTTTTGTTCAAAATTTCTTTTGATTCGAAACAATAACATTTATTTTTTTTGTTATTACATTGTTTCACTGATATGCACAAAAAATTTCATCAAGATATGTTGGCTAGTTCAAGAGATATAGCGTTCTACATAGGTACAAGTTTTGAAAAAAATCGCTCAAAAATTTGGGGATGCTGTCACAAAAATCTTCATAACTTGAAAAATAATTGAAATTTTTTTATAAAAATTTTATTTTGTCGATGAAATACATTGAGGTACTTACTGTTCAAATTTAAAAAAATCGGAGATGGTCGGGCGTGGACTTTTTTNAA
>NW_008703664.1:3778821-3831585 GCF_000326865.2 Helobdella robusta | reverse complement strand
GTTGACAGAGAATGACCCAAATGAAAATGTAAAGTTACTGTTGGTGGAAGATAACTGAAGGTAAGAAATAGCTAAAAATGTCACATTGAACAATGAAACTGCGACATCACCAGTAGCCATGTGACTTAATTAATATTTTGGGATAATGAACACTCATTCTGCGTTCATTTTTGAAACGTCTTAGTCTGAAAAGGCTTAATAGTTTTAAAATTGTATTGAAGTTCCAATTAATTTCTTGGTTTCATTTAACTCTAGAACTAGTTAAATTGGGAATGGGTGGAACCGTCTATTTGAAGGTGTGGTCGAATCAATGAATGTTACAGGTTTCAAGATAGCGCTGAATGGATTTTGACAAAATGAATTTTATGCCTGGAAGTAAAAATGCCAAACATCATGGACATTTTATGTAATGGCGGCAAGAAGCTGCGCTTGTGTTGCAAAATCATTCTATTCTATTCTTATATATATATATATATATATATATATATATATATATATATATTATGATTATGTAAATAATTTTTATATAAATTTTAATATTTGTTCTTTTCTTAATGGGTTTTCTTTTCACAGACAAAGTAAAAATATATTTTGCATATAAAAGCAATATTTTTTACTAGTGCAAAATGTTGATAGACGAATGTCCAAGGGTGCATTTGTAAATTATAAAACATAGGTTTGAAATATTGATGTTATAAATGTTGTTGACATATAATTTTGTTTTGAGAAATTTTAGTTGATGCAGAGCTTTTGAATAGAGCAACTTACAACATAAAAAATAGTTTTTCAACAAGTTAAATGTTTCATAAATGAAAATGTCAGCACTACTCAACTGCTCATAAGTGAACATGTGTGCCAGATGTTTCTGTCAAGTTGCATTCGAACTGAAAGCAGGCAGGTGCAACAAAAAGCCTACATCGGATTATACTCGTGTTCGCTTGTAACACGACAAAGTTTGTAACGAATAACCAAATTTTATATATTGTTTATAACCATCCAACTTCGATTTCTATGCTAATTCATTTTTCAAAATCTATTATTAAAATTATTTTCAAGTTAGTCAAGCGACAACAAATGCAATTTAACAAAATTTAAATTTTCAAATACATGGTGTCTAGTGCGATATGTTTCGCTAATATGGTTTTCAGAACAACAGAGGCTGAAACGAAACATTATATGTAACCTTAACGATATTTCCACCAACCATCGCGAGGTGAACCATTAATTAGAAACATTTAAAGAAAATTATTATCGGCATTGTGTTATTAGAAAAATCATGCAAACATTTTTGCTTTTGAAAGTCGTGTGATTAGAATGTTACATTCAAATCAATTCAAAATCAAAAATATGAATGATTTGGAGACCAAAACAAGAAAATTAAATTTGTGAGCTCGGCAACAAAATAGCTTTTCAATATATTACATTCAAATATCGATCGAATTGTGAAAATTTATTTAAAAATTTATTTAAAAGTAGCTCCGTGACGGTTTACATTCTTATTTTATTTATTTCTAGAAGTTTATTCTCCAATATACCTTAGGGGCTGAAAGTGTTACAAAGTGTTTTACGACCGAGCAAAAAAGACATGGAACTTTCAAGGAGTACCCCGCAATTTCAATTTCGACATTATATTCACTATCCAAAACCTACCCATGGTGCAATCTTCTCACGTGTTATAAATGTACACCCTCATTTATTCATAATTATTTAGATATTCAAATGAAAAGTTAACTGATTTGTATAAGTTGTAAAAAACTTGCTGATAAGCCAAACTTAACTTAATGAAACGTTATATACAATTTTAATGATGAGAAATAGAAAAATACATTTAATAAATAAATATATCTGATAAATTTAATAGTTGTACACTGTTTAATGAAATAACATGCAACAAGTATTGTTAATAATTTGTTTTTTAATATATATAATATATGTATATATATAGTATTGTATGAATTCTACCGAATTGCTAGTCCAAGAGTATTGCCAACAATTTGGTAGAATTCATACAGAACACTATAAAATATGATCTCTCTCTATACATAGCGAGAGAGAGAGTGTTTGTTTGTTGTTTATTGATTTTTTTTTAAATAAAATACTGGCTTAAATATTTTAAAAAATGAATTAAAAGAATGGAAAATGTAAAACACCAAAAGAATGTGGTGGACATAATTTTCTCGTGTAATTAAAAATAGCTGCAACGAACGCCTGCCTAACTCGTCTCATTCTTTGCAATCGATAATCACGTTGCATGTAAAGTGATAGACGGTCGCGAGATGTCTCTGCCGCTTCAATTATTAGCGTTGTTCTTTGTTTTCAAAGATAAATTGTAACTTCCAGATGCATGTAATTTATAAGCAGGAAGAATTTACTCGAAAATATTAAAAACTGCAAAGGAGCAGCGTTTAAATTCTTCTTACTACTTTAATGGTTTCTTAATGATTTTTTAATTATTTTTCCGATTCGAAGAGAGATATTATTTTTATTTGTTGCTAAAATTAAATAACATTTAAATATTTTAACAACATGGTTTTCAATAAGTTTACAGTCTAGTTATAAATGTTCATGAACAGTTCACGTAACGACGTTGGCGTGGCCAGAGATTTGTTTTGGGGGTTCGAAAATAACAGTTATGGTGCTAATTAAATACTTTAAAATAATAAAATATATTACATGCTAAAACTGTAACATTTGCGTTTACATACGAAATGTAAACACACGCACACAATTCTCACACGTTCACAAGGTGTAAACACACGCACACAATTCTCACACGTTCACAAGGTGTAAACACACGCACACAATGTAAACACACATCACGATTTAATAACTCAACATCATTGTATCCAAGTTAAGCAACGTCTAATTAAACTGGGGCACAACTGCCAAAAAATAAAGACTCATTGAAGCAACTAATTCAAATTGAAATATCTAGGCCACATTAAAGTATAAAAACACGCGCACCGCGCCAGGAACGTCTTGCATCAGCCCACTCTTCTTTTCATCTTTTGCCTGCCATCATCAATTCCTTCTCATTACGAACACTTTTTGCTCTCCATTATAAAATTAGTCTGCTACTTTGTTATTCCGAACAACGGTGAAAAATTATCTGGAATTTAACTCGTGTTTGCTTTTTCTCTGTATGTGTGATGTGGTTAGTAGTTTTTTGGTTGACAGGTTGAAACTTGAACTCGCGTGGTGATTTCTTTTGAAATGAGTTTTTCCCTTCTTTGTTTTCGTCGGTTTATGCCGTTAACATACCGATGTTAGGTTGAGATAGAAAAACATTTTAGAAAAAAATTATCTAAATTGGCTTAATAATAAAAACACAATCATATAATTATTAATTTGTTTAAAGATAGGGCTGGCTACCAAAATAATTGATCCCAGTCGTCGACTTAAGACAGGAAAGGAACTCTGCTTCTCTGAGGATTTAGAGTGAGGGCCAGTGGCCGATCCAAAATTTTGCGGCGGGAGGAATGCATTCCCGCACTTCCCCCTGGATCCGCCACCAGTGAAGGCTAATTTTATATTGGTTTCTGCAATATTATAAAGACGTTCATGAATGTTTTATTGACCATTAACAAATGGATGCATCTTTGGTCATTATGTCAAATATTGTAAATTGAATAATCAAGACACGGAAAAGATCAGAAATAATGAAAATAATGAACTGGAAAGAAGATAGTTTGTGAAAGACCTTAAGAGAATATTTCAATGAACAATAAATATTTTGTCCTCCTCAGTAACTTTGCGTTACATAAAATGTTGTGCAAGTCATGATGACAGATGTTGATGTTTGAATGTTCTCTAAAAAAAATTCTTATAAATAAGAAATCATATGAAGTGGCGTGTTTGATGAGAAGTACATGAAACAGCATGAACAACAACAAAAAATGTAGCAGACACACATACATACATGAATGTAGCGGGGAAGAAAATGAAGGAGCGATCAATGAGATATCTCGACAGAACGTTCATCGATCAACATACAACAACATCACAATAGAACCGACACAAGTGTTATATTCTTTGGAAGAGTTCTCTATTCTGGTTGACAAAAAATTTTGCATACAATTTGTTTTCAAAATATTTTCCCGATATTTGTTATAACATTCAAGCTTACATATAAAATGATTGAAACGTTTGATTAGCGTAAACAGTTTTGAAGTCGTTTATCAATATTTTTTAAAAATTGATCGTTATTGACAAATTTATTTTGGTACACATTTATGTTATTTAAAATTGCTAATAACTTTGCAAGCAGAAACAAAACTCTAGATGTGTGATTTTAAAAACATTTGGTAGCTGAATTTGCAGATATTTGATGGGGAACATTTTATAACAATTTGTATTATGATATACATAGTTTATAATCACTTATTAGTCACCTTTTTGTTGTTTTTTCGTCATCTTTAGTCATTCTATAGATCTCGGTTTAAAACATAACGTTCTTGAAGTAATTTTCAGTTTTTTAAGATTCTAATTTTTTGTTGAATTTTTTTAATTTTTGAAAATTA
Organism: Helobdella robusta; assembly: GCF_000326865.2. Taxonomy (NCBI): domain Eukaryota; kingdom Metazoa; phylum Annelida; class Clitellata; order Rhynchobdellida; family Glossiphoniidae; genus Helobdella; species Helobdella robusta. The sequence continues at coordinate 3,827,065 of NW_008703664.1, read as the reverse complement.
TCATCATTTAAAAAAAAAGTGTAACTCTATGAAAAAGTAGCAAAACCTGTGAAAAATAAAATTAAGATCAAGAATTTAAGGTGGTCTGTCAATAATGTGTCCCATTGAGCTGTTGGATCTACATCCAAAATACCTAAATAAAATGATTGTTAAAAAAACGTAAGTTTTCTCAGTCACAACCGAAACATATGTTGCCTGTCAATGTCAACCACCTCTTATTAAATTTCTCAAATAATTTTGTATAATTTTTTCTCCAGCTGACCAAATAGAACTGAAACGATAAATAAAAACTAAATAAAGATAAATAAACAAATAGTTCCTATCTAGTGTATTCAACTCGAATCTGTTATAAATAAAAATACAATATAAAAAATAACAATTCTACAAAACTAAATTAAAGTTTATATATTACTTAATAGAACGATGGAAATCATCTTTTATAAATATAGAGAAAATTGCGTTTTAAAACCAAACGCCGACTTCAACTTACAAATAATGCCAGATGACAGCACGAAGAAGATACAACGCAATCTCCCTGAAGACAAATTTGCCGACAGTACAAACGACACATGATGTGCAATACTATCGCTGCCTTGCAAACAAAATCAGCGAAGCAACAGCAACCATGTTGTCGCCCTTGCATCGGCGATATCAGCGTTTTGACGTTGTCATTTTCACCAAAATATGACACAGCCGGCGAACAAGGGTTAACACAAATCTTACTGGAACGACAAAAAAAAACCAGAACTGGTCTGAAGATTGTTTCATAACAGAACATTAACATCATAAACTCATTTTCGCTTGATAAGAATGTTGTCATTATCAACATCGTCATCACCAACAGCAATATAGTCATTGTCCTAGTCTTCAGTTTCAAAAACAACAACATAATCTTCGTGAACATCATCGTCATCAATATTTTCATCATTCCAGAGTATAGGCAACAACAAAAAAGGATGGTTTAAGATATTCACAACAGCAGCTACAATAACATTAAGATTGGTTACATTAGAAAGATGCCATCAACAAGAAGCAAAGAACATGAAATTCAACATTTAACACCCCATGGAGCACATTGCATCACGCCTCAAACTCTTTCATTCTAAAATTTTCATTCATTTCATAAATGAGCTTCCAAACAAATGTTTAAACCGTACAAGGCTATCAAAAACGCTGAATGTGTGCTGCTAATATCTTACTGTTGTTGTCTTTGCTGTTCTAACAGTTGTTGTTGTTGTTGCTGTTGCTGTTTTTTGATTGTTGTTGTTGTTGTGATAGTTGAATTATATGCCGTTTTTTTCCCAACGGTTGCGTTGTTTGCTTCGTGGCAAGCTGAGGTTTGAGGGGCTTGCGCAATCAGAATTGAATGTACCACGTGTGTGAGTGGCTGCTGTAACGTAGCAAGTCTGCAGTTGCTATTCCGTGTTACTCGAAGGTACTGAATATTTTATCAAGTTAATTGTTCGAACATTCGAAAATTTAATTTAAAAACTCCGAAGACGAATCTTCTGTTTTTAACTCAAAAGTTAATTTGGCACGTTTGAAGAGTTTGGAAAGAAAATGAAATTTTGAATGAAAGAATTGAAGATTGACAACTTTTTAATAAGTCGTCAGTCACCGCCACACTTGGCAATTTGTCATCAGGCTTATGTGCGACGTGCGTCGTCATGTTATGTATTTCATGTTCGCTGATGTTTCCATCAATGTGTGTAAGTGTGTGTGTGTATGTATGTATTTGTGGGTTGTGAGTGTGATCTCTGTGTGTGTGTATGTATGTGTTTGTGTGTTGTGAGTGTGATCTGTGTGTGTGTGTGTTGTGAGTGTGTATGTGTGTGTGTGTGTATGTGTTTTTGTGGGTTGTGAGTGTGATCTGTGTGTGTTTGTGTGTTGTAAGTGTGATCTGTGTGTGTATGTTGTTGTGTGTGTGCTGCATATATGAAATGAATGTAAAATGAATGTATAAAAATATATTCGGTGTGCGTCTCATTAAATATATGATGTGTGTGTGTGTGTGTGTTTGATTGCAAGTGAAAGAAGCATATAAGTGGATGTATATATATATATATATATAATATATATATATATATATATATATATATAAAACAATGTGTAGTTGCAATAACGTAATCTGGTTCTCCGGAGATCGAAATATTTATCTGTATTACTTCCATTCCGGATAACGCTTAAAAGAATGCTTATTACGAGTTGTTGTCAAAAATTTTGAAAGAGTCACTGCCCAACAGCAAGCATTATTACACGTCAAATAGTCATAAGCACACCGCACAGACAAATTTGATAAGTGAAAATTCATTTTCAAACATCAACATCCTAATAAATTTTAACTATAATATAACATTTATGCAACTGTATCAAAAGATCTGGTTAACAAAAAAGTAAATGATCATTTATATCAATTATTTTAGTTTTTTTTATTTTTTCAACTTTGTTACTCAACCGTTCAAAAAAATATTTCTTCTCAAATAATTTTCTGTTATTTGGTGTTGTGAATTATTTTTGTTCAGAAACTCAGCAGCAAGCAGCTGGATAGTGAGATTCATGTGAACCAGACAACCAAGAGGGCCGCATGGAAGGGCTCTAGCAACGCAAGTTTTAACCGATCTCTCCTAAAAATACAATCCAACACCACTACGCATCTCTTAACATAACATGCTAATGAGTTTTTTTTACATGCTGACAAAGTGAATGTTGTGTTTACTATTCCTTCCTCCGAAATTTTGCTCAAACTCCATGCAAAAAGATCCAGTCAGTTGGTTGCTAGCCGTTGAACTTGCTTACCGTTTACCAGGAAGGATGGTTGACTTGTTTGAACGACTGTGAATCACTGTAACACTTTTATATATTTTTATTTAATTGTTTCAATTTATTTGTTGATTATTTTTTTTTTGAATATTTAATTTAATGATTATGCTAGATAATTATTTATCTATATGCTTATGACATGCAGGCCAGTAGAACGCATGAAAGCGATAAATATGTAGATGCGAAAATAAGCGACCACGCTGCAGTTGTCAATTTTTTTCTCAATTTCCACACAGAGGGTACTTTGTATGTTGCACGATGTATGTTGTACTTTCCGGTGTATTGTATGCTGTACTTGGTGTGTTGTACTTCGTAGGGTGTTGTACGTTCTACTTGGTATGTTGTACGCGTATGTAGTGTTTTTTCTAAGTTTGTGTTGGCTCCCTTCATGAAGAAATGAAAACAAGTCGTTATGAAGCAAGAAATTGCTTGTCACGCTCAATTTTGACGACCAACGATAGCCAGCCATGAGACAATGTTAACTTACAATGCATTCAAATTTGTTTTTCTTAAAAATATTTTAAATTTCCTATTAAGTTTGTGTTTATTTCTTGCGTAATTTTTCCGATGACCATCAATTTTTGAATGGTTGGACGGATAAATCTTCAAATTTAACGTAGAATATCATCAAAATAGGCCTACCTGTATGTCGATCATGTCAAAAATTTTGTGAACAACCTTTTATTAAGATTTTTGTAATATTTGTTTTCAAAATTTTCATAATTTTAAATAATTTTTTCATTTCTGTGTTAATATTCATTCATAAAAGGATGCATGTAAGCCTCTGAGAGGGTATTTATTTTAAGATTACCGCGAGCTCTTCCTCCCATTCCACAGAACATTCCTCGTGACTTAAAAATAATGATTGTTTTTGTAATAAGTTTACAAATTTATCTCACTGAGGGTTTTTTGTATTATTATTTTAAAAACGGAATTGTGTGTGTGTTTAAATGAGTGCAGATATATGTGCGTGCGTGTGCATGTGTATGTGTGTGTCCGTCATGCCTGCCTTAGTCATTGTGATGTGTTTCCCATCTATTGATATTGAAAAACTCAGTCGTCACTTGATATCGTGCATAAAATCGAAGCGGAAAGACCACCCTCTACATCAATAAACAAATAAATAAGCATAATTTTGTCATCTTTTAAAAATTATTAAACATAAAGTGATAATAAAACTTTGTACCTTCTTACACATACAACCATTTACATTAATATAATTATGTATAATAATTATTTTAATTATATACAATAAAAAAACATAATAAAATTGCAAATCAAAGTATGTATAATAATTATTTTAATTATATATAATAAAAAAACATAATAAAATTGCAAATCAAAGTTTGAAAATTTTGAAACTTTTTATGGAAAGGCGAATTGAATTTATTTGACCTAATTTTTTGCCTCATCATCCTTCGCCATCTTTCCTCGCGTTGACTGACGCCAACATTCTTGAAAAAAGTCGTCTTGCTGTTGTTGACGTTGCGACATTGTTCAGGCTCCTGTTCTTTTTTTATCTTATTTTTGTTTTTGTTTATTATTATTTACTTTTGAGTTGTTTGCTTTAATAAATTCATAATCAAAATAATAACACCAAATTAACGATTCCAAATAGCTGTTGAAAGTGCAGAAATATAGATATTAAAAGTAAACTTAATTAGGCCAAACAAATGAAATAATTAAACAATTAAAGTTCTTTGTTTAATGTTAATAGAACGTTTAATAATATTTTTTTATACTTATAAATTTTTCATTTTTCAAAATATCATTTATCGATTTCAGACTAAAAAGCATTAATGGATCAGTGGTTTAACGAATTATTTTTTAAGTAAATGCTATTTAGTGCACGAGTTGTCAAGCTGAACATTTGAATTATGACATGCAACTGCGAAACATAAAAAAGAAAAATTTTGTTGAAAACTTTTAGAAACAATTACAAGCAAAAACTGCACACATGGTCTGTAAAGATTTACGAGAGGTACGATAGATATCTGGTCAATATCAACTCTCCAGAGCCGAATATCGTCATAAAAAATATTTTTGCTCTGGAAAATTTGTTTTGTTATAATATTTTTACAATTTCCAGCTTCATTATTTTCATTCCATTTGGTCTGCGCTTTGTATGTCAGAAACTTGCCGCAATAGAATCATTGCTTTATTATCGTGTTTCATTTCGGCTTTTTTTATGCGAGCATTCAGTTGATGTCTGTTTGATGAACATGGAAGCAACCAAAGGTGAATCGATTAATATGGTTTAATTAACATGGTTCAATTAAATTCAAAAAGCACGCTGGATGTTGGTGCAAAAGAAGAGTATCAATTCATTCTTACATCTTTTGTATACACATGTTTGAGGTTCTGACATCACAATCTGACATTACAGCACGTTGAAATATGTTTATAATGGTCGGATCTTTCTTCTTTGTATTTGTGCATCCAAGCGACCAGCAACAGATGAATATGACAGGCAGCCATTAAAGTATGCAGCATTCGAAAAATAATTTTGATGATGCAAAACTTTCAATAAGCACTCTTACATTATTACTAATTAAATTACAACTTGATTGCAGTTAAGTGCCGAAAGTTTTTTTTCTATATTTTTCCAATAAAAATGCTAACAATTTTTCAAAAAACTTTCTTCCGACCATAATAAACTCTAAAATGCAAATAAAGCACACCTTCACAAAATATAAAATTCTTAACTCACGATGTAAACATTTGTTACGACTGTTAGCGTAACAAAAATTTAAAGTATTCAAATATTGTAACATTACTGCGAATTGTGATGCTTGTTCTTCACGAATACTTCAATTCTATATTTCATTCTTTCGTTCGTTCATTTGTTTTCTGCTTAGAATCCATTTAATTTGATTCAGGCCAATAAACCAAAACTATGTTTTATAATAAGAAAAAGCCAATAATATTAGATAAAATGTGCACCAGACTAAAGAAAAAAAATGTTATTTAAAACCGGTCACTTGATGTTAAAAGGCAGAAATCGTCATTTTTTGAAAAATTAGCAATATCAACTTGGACACTATGCACATTTTGTTGTTTGTTTACATTGGAATAGTTTGTTAGGCATTGTGGAAAAAATGTTTTGTTGATTTTAGAAAAGTCATTTTGTCATCAAAAATTTATGCGTATGCGTATTTCGGCATTTGATGAAGAATTGGTCCGAGAAAAGTGACGTAATAGTATTAGTAGCTGAAATTGAGGATTATTCTCAGTTATTTGAAATCGTTATTGTCCAGCAAAGTTTTATCATTATTTTAGTACAGCGTTCCAGTGTTTTGTTACCTTTTTGTTTGAAATATACACATTTTATCGTTGTCTTTATTTCTCTACTGAGAGTTCAGTGCCATAAAAATGATGAGATATGGAGCATTCTTGTGCGCAATATGAGACTGAAGCGATGAAATATTATTTCAATAGGTTACGAAGATGCATCGAATGAAATTCTTCTGTAGACAGCAGTTCATTTTGCTATTATATCTTAAGGTAATAATTTTTATTTCAAGGAACTTTTCACGCATAAGACCAGCAATTTTTGTTTTGTACTATTCTGCCTACAAATTTTCAAATATTCAGATATTTCAATTTATTTATATGTGACACAACGTCAAAAAATTATTTTCTATATCAATTTATACTGTTAACATTAATTTGCAATTACATTTGAAACACTATTGGTTGGAGAGTGGATTTGACATAATTATTTTCCCAATTATATGTGTGAAGTGAACCGAATTGTATGGCCGTAATGACAAGTTTGAGGTTTTGAAATACAATGTGTGTATAGGATGACTGATGACGTGTTTGCCTAGAATTGATATTTGTGACAACGTTTTATGTTTCTTCATTTGGAATAATTACCGTTATACTACTTTTTATTTTATTTTCTATCTGTTAAATAAACATCGATATGCATGTGTAAATATTTTTTCAGTTATATATATATTATGCATACATTAATTATTTCATCATTTGGAGAGTTGGGCGTGGAGACTTATTGTTTTCCTGTATCTTTTTCATAATAATAATTATCACCATTTGTAAAGGAAGGACCTTAAGATCTGTAAAGACAGAGACTGTTTAAGCCAATATCAGCCTATACAAATATGAAATATATAATATATAAATAATACCTAATCATTTTGTTATGTATTTAAAACACGGACAACTTGTGTTTGCCGTAATAAAACTTCAAAAAACTTCAATTTTTTCATGAACCACTAGTACGGGCTACGTAAAACTTTTAAGAGTTGACTGGTGAAAATTTAGTTTAAGGCAAATTCATGGCCATCTTCTATCCGATTTAGTATGTGTTAATAAATAATTAATCATTTAATTATTTTTTGTTCCAGTATTTCATTTTTAAATTAATTCGCGCCTTTTTTTGTTTTTGGGAATATTTGGAAAATCAAATAAAAATCAGAGCTTCCTGCATTAGCATTTTGCATAATTTGAATCGAATCTTAGAACTTTCAATTACGGCATTATAAAGCAAAACTCTGTCTCTAGAACCCTCTGAATTACACACACAACATAAAAAACTGTCCAGAACCACATCGTCAGCCATCTTTCGAGAATGCAACAAAATGGGAGGATAAGAAAAAGAATCAAAAAATGTAAATACACGCTTTATGGAGAAGCAAATATTTTTGTGTGCATCCGATATTTTGAGAACTGTTTATACCATAGCGTCATTTCTAATGACCTGTTCCGTTTTCTGCTCAAATTCATTTTATGCTCTGTCGTCTGCTATGAATATTTGAAAAAGTTTATCCTTTTTTTCCTTCTAAGAGAAAGACACTTTTTCAAAAGAGCGAAAATTGAAAACCTGTTGATTTTAAAAACTTAGGCTGTTAGGTATTTTATTCTAATATAATAATTGATTATTATAGATAGCAATTTTTTATAGAAATGGAAAAATAATTTTGTGAAGTTGGCACTAAATTTTTTTAATAGAGTAGCTCTATTAATTGTAATATTCACATCGTCAAAACTTTGGTTTTATGTTTTGTCTGAAATTTCGGTGTCGTATGCCACTGCCAACCATCCAATTCACCAGCCTGACTGTCAAACCAGTGTTTGTTCTTTTGTAGATGGATAAAAAAAATCTATAATGAATAAACATAAATCACTACATATCTATTTTATGCAATATTTACATTTAGATTTAAACCAAATCAAGAAAAACGAAGTTTTTGATAAATATAATGATTATAAATAATTGTAGGTAAGCCTCACAGTCTGTAGACCTGTTTGTTTAAGTTGCAAGTACTTTTCAATGCAAACAACCAATTATGAAATGAACTCAAAATATTCATCGATTTTGTCTGCGCAACGAAAGATTGGCGACCAGTTGGAAGTAGTTTGACATGATGGAATTCATCAATACAGGCGCACTTGCTGCCAATGACGAGACGATAATGCTTGCCACGATGATATGTAGCTTATGTCTTTGTAAAAACTATTGCGATCATGACGGTGATGACGATTGTCGTAATGATGATGATGATGATGATTGTTGTGATGATGTTTGTAGCAAAGACAAATTCTGTGATGCCATGTAGATAAAAGACCTAAATCGATATTTTAATTAATATCGTTGAAACCTCTGATTCTATTGATATTAATTAATTGGTTTAAAAAAAGCGGAAATTTTTGAAAAAACATTATAAGTGAACACAACCCATTTAAATCATTTGAAGTTATATCATTAGATTAATATAATAAATTTGCGTTCTCAGATTTTTATAGCGCTACGAGTCCAACTTATGACGCAAATACTTCTTGCTTCAATAAAAATTATTAAGAATTGTTTGTAACGAATTTAGGAGACTAAGTACATCAATGCAAAGATGCAGAGCCAGTCTTATAACAAATTTATGTTCTTCTCTGCATTCGGTGTAAGTTGTAAGAGTTCATTTGAAAGTTTCTTGGTCCCTTAAATTTAAAATTTTTCACTTTTAATCAGATTCTGAAATTTAAAATTTCCAATTACGGCATTATAGAATGGATTTTTTTTGTCTGTTGGATTAATGCAATAATATTTATACAGCGCTATATAAATTTTTAGTTTTTCAGAAACACATACAGTAGTAAAAACAAACAAAAAACAACAGTTGTCAATCACCTAAAAACCAAATCAATCGAAACGTTACATAAATCAGTAGTTAATTAACATTGTTGTTCATTATTATAGCGTGAATAAAAATGTTGAACTTGATAACACTTAGAGTCAGGTCCTAAAAGTCTTTAAGAAGGTTGTTACAGACTCTAGAGCCAAGCAAGCAGAAGTGCTGAGTCGATAGAACTGAAAAATAGTCCAAACTGCCTGAACGCAAAAAAAGATGGTCCTTTCCACTGACATTTTCAAATGAAGTGTCATAATTTTGCGGAATTGCACCTTTGTGCGGTGGGTTGGCAACCCTGTTATCTTTTTTCTAATATATATTGTTGATCAAATCTCCGAATCTAGCAGCCAGTTCGACGGACAAACCATGACTTGAAAAGTTAAGGCCTAATAACTTAGTAAGACGAGTTGAAATACTTTAAAAAAAAAATTCCTACGGCATTATTGTAAACGTTATCACAACCATAACTTTGTGTTCGGACAGTGAACGCATTGGTGCACTAAAGGCTTTTAAACGATTGCAGAGCAGTTTTTTTCAAGTGGCATTATTGGCCATTTCAAATGAATGGCACTTTATAAAGCGGGCTCCTAGTAACCATAATTATGCTGATGAAAGGAAACAACTTGCATAATATTGAACAAGCCGTTGTTGATTTATAGACAGACTCTTTTTGGGTCATCAAATAGTATAATACGTACTCGAGTTAAAATTATAAATTTATATTATCACATTACTTTATATACAATGTATATAACAAACGATTGCATGGAGGTTGGGCGTGCCAGCTGCATGTTTACAGTTCATAAAATTCCACCGTGAGGTGTGTACTACTACTACAGAAGAAGAACCGTGCAGTTAACCGGGGGATGGTAGAGTTTTGTTTTATTGATCGATAGGGAATTAATCTGTGAACGTGGTTCAGAGCTTATGTTGCATATGGAATAAACTATCCAAAGTATACGATTCAATTGTTAAACATGTTGTCTCAACACTTCCCCGCAATTATATTTTTCAATAACAGCTGGGGCAAACACAATGTAGTGGCAAAATTTAATTGTAGATGACTGATTTTAAAAAGTTTATAACTTTTCTAATACTCATCTCAAATCTGATTTTATAATTATTTCAAAAAGTTTATAACCAGAAAGATAAAATCGAAAATTTTTGTCACGGAATCGAAAAAATTGTTATTTGACTCTAAGGCTCTGTTTTTTAGAGACCAGAACTATTGAAAAATTTTTCATAAGTTATCAACAAATCACTGCAGCCCGTCTAGACCTCTGATTCACGTTAAGATAATTTCTCATGACGTAAAAACTATTTAAAAATACGAATTGTAAAAAAAAATACTTCAATTTTAAATAATCAGATTTTAACGTTATTTAACAATTTTAGCACAAAAGTACAAACTTTCAAAAATATCATGTGACGATATTTTTTTTAAACTGCTGATAATTACATTTGGCAACTTTTTCATAAAATAATTGAACATCGCTTGTTAACAAACCATTATTCATCTATATATTGATAAAATATTATCTTCGGAAAAACGTTATTTTTTTTATTGGGTTATTTATTATTATTTATTATTACCAATGAATAATATGAACCGAAAAGCTCAACAACACTGTGTGCAATAGTACACAATCATCCTAATATATTTTAAACGTGAACTTTTGAAAATTCTCCAATCATGAAAAAATTCATTTAAGAAAAATTGCAATCGTTTAAAATTAACAGAAGAAAATATGTTCAACGAACTTTAAAATGTTGCATGCTATTCGTACTATCAATTATTTATAGTGTTAAAAGAAGAAGCAAACACGCTTGGCTCTCTTCACTCATGTCTGCGCGTTGTTGTTTATCATCCATTCGGTTCCTCGTTCTGTCAGTTCATTCTCGTTTCAACGTCCAGTTAATTCACCGTCTAGTCAATTCACCGTCCAGTCAATTCACCGTCCAAAAAAGTTTGGAACACCCTGCGTTAAACGTTCACTAGACAACAAAAAAATATTTTTTTTTGTATCCATAACTTTTTTAGTCAAATTATTCTAATTATCGGGTAAGAAAAGCGAAAATGCAAACGAAAATTTTTTATTAGCTCTAGTTTCTGAGATATACAGCAACAAACATTTTTTGGTTTTGTTTATTCACAAAATAGCAGTGACATATAATTTACTTATTTTAATAATATTTAAAGTTCATTTAGTTTTTTCAATAAAGATCACATTTTAACAGTTTTAAGCAATGAAAGCTAATAATTATAAAGATCATTATGGAATATTTTCACGCGATTGTGCTCTTTTTGCTTTTCGCCTGTATGCTAGCTCTGGAGCATCCCTACATATAAACAACAGTAATCTGCAAGCATAGCTTCCTTCAAACGACCCTGATATCTTTTTTCCATTACGGAAATATTTTGGTGGGACCTTTCTCTATGTTTATCACTAACAGCTCCATAAAGGGAAAAGAAGTCTAAATGTGAGTGGAGGAAGTGAATCTTCAAGGACATGTTACATCTTAGTTGATGGCATTTTTGCAAAAATACTGTTACCAATTGGATGTAGTTATCATCTCTTCTGTTGCCTAAAAATCCACAAATCACTCCCTTGAAAGATTCCCAAGTTTCTTTTTTTTGCCCCTTCAAAACTTCATCAAATGCAGGATCTTTCACAAGTTCCGTATCTATGGTCCAACAAAAATATCCTCTTTAACTTTTGCATCACTTTGTTTTAGAAATTTGTTTTCTAAATACTTAAAAACCTGTCTTTCTTTGTTTATACCTTTGGCAGAATTTTTCATTAAACCCAGCTTAATGTGTAAGGATTGAAGAAGTACATCTTCTAGATCTACGAGTAGTTCAGCAACAACATTTTTTTCATCTTTATTGAGATTTCTTGAAGGCCAGTCCTTTTTTGTGTAATGTGAAATTTTGTCTCTACTGTCTCACATACACAAGAAGCAGCGGTATTTGGTATAGTCTAATTGCATTCTTAAAAGTATGGCAATACTTTTAGGAATACTTTTAGATCACCACAAATTTTCCATTTGTGTTCGTTATAATTGATTGAGTTAAGAAGAGTTTTTATATTTAGGTACGTTTCTTTCATGTGAGCTGCATGGCCAATAAGAACTGATGGAAAATGATTTCCATTGTGCAGTAATACAGCTTTCAAGCTTAGCTTTAATGAATCTATGAATAATCTCCATTCAGTTGGATCATAGTTCAAATTGAGACAATACATTAGTCCATTGATATTAACGCAAACAACAAACAACAAGGTTATTTTTCTTCTCAAAAAACGAAAAAGATTTTGTTGCCGTTTCCTGAAATAAGAAACTTTGACATCAGATTGGAGAAGATTCCACTGTTTTTATCTAGACCATAAAAGTTCTGCCTTTTCCTGTGACAAGTCAAGATCTCGAACGAGGTCACTTAATTCTGCTTGACTCAATCTGTGTGGTGCATCATCTGTTAACACAAAATCTGAATCATTTGCTGTGAAAAGTTTTTACTTTTTCTATTTTATTTGTGCCTTCATAAATAAAACATTATAGATAGCCAAGAGGCAAAAAAAAATTTAAAAAAAAATTTCTAAAAATTAAAAATTTATACTCTTGAGGATAGAGTTTTGCTTTTATCTCTTGAACTAGAGCTAATATGTAATTTTTAATGTCATTTTCGGATTCAGCAGGTGGAAATACATAAAAAAGAACTAATTTTGGTTCAGATACAAAAACAGTGTTGGGCAGTCAACATTCAATCTTTATTATCGTGCGAGATTTTTAACACTATTCTTTCCATGACGTTGTCACCTAAACCGAGCAATTACTCATGTTCAATTGATGTAGCCACACCCATAACATAAAACAATGAACCAAATTAGTTATTTTTGTTTAATTTTGCTTTTGCAATTTGTCCACGTCAAATATCTTGTTTAAAACTGCATGATAATAAGTTTATATTCAAACACAAAACAATATGTAATCATATTTTGCCCCATGTAATTTTCTAATTTTAGTTAAATTTCAAATAAATGGGTTCTATCTCTTTTTAAATTTTGTTTTCTTGAATGCCTCGAAAATCGCCATCATACGTTCCCGTGAGACGGTACATCACGAATGTGCCTGTCAAGTGTGGGACAGGTGCCAGTTGCAACTACACAGCCAGAGGAACTGAGATGCTAGACATTGTGTTTCGAATTCTTGTTTAACGAGTAAGTTTGACTGCGAAATTGTCAATTAATTTTAATTCTAAGTTTCTATAACACATCATACTAAGTTACGTTGTCAGTCAAGTCCTGTTTTTATTGTTCAGTTGTATCCAGCCATTGATTTCTTTGTAACCTACCTCCACAATTTTTGTCCTGCAACAATTATTTCAGCGTCATTTGTGTAATTAATAGGATTGTTACCGGCAGCATAGAAAAATTAAACGCGGTAAATTCACCAAATAAAAAAAAGGAACTAATTTTTTTAATTTCTTTTTGATTAGTTCATCACATTTCTATCAATTAGTTTTTTTGTGTCAGACCTTTTTGTGTGAAAAAAATTAAATAAAAAAATTTATTTTTAATGATGAAAAAATTTTATTTTTGGTAGTGAATTAAAACAATTGAAAAAGGAAAAACGAACATGGCGTATTTTAACATTAACATATTCAATATTATAAGCCGAGATCCAAAAATTTCAGACACAAAATCAAAGGTAAAATAATTTTTATAACAAAATTTACAAATCTTGCTTTATAAATAAATACATATAAAATAATTTGTAAGATTTTTAATAAACAAACAAATTCAGTCTGAACGGTGGTAATGACATCGGGCCATCAACGCCAATCAAATTATACATTGTTTAGAAAAACTACACGGCAGAAAAATGTTTTAATCTGAAAAGTGTGTGATCATTTATTTGTATCTGATGCTGAAAAGCAAATGGAACAATGTTTTGAATAAAAAATTTTTTGGGTGCATGCATGTTTGTATGGATGCAAGTATCACAAAGTGTCAAATGAACGAGTTTAAGCAAGTGTAAAATGAATGTAAGAATGCATTATTTTCCGTGCGTTGAATAAATAAATTAATATTATTTGTATGTTCATAAACTTTTTAATTAATTATGGTAAAAAATGTAAATAATTTTGTATGCAATTACACAACAAATTTAGGCTTTTATGAACAAACAGTATTGACGATACGATTTTAACAATTTATTTTAAGATGACTTACCGATGATCTCAAAAAATAATTCCTAATAAAAATGTTGGGTAATTACGGGTACTTTTGAAAGAATTTATTTAAAAATTCAAAAAATATAATATAGTTCTAACCTGTTATTGGTTCCGACCAAACAAAGGCGAAAAATGTAATTAGGAAATTGAATATTGATAACATAGTGTTCAAATATTTACGAACATTAACTAGTCCATCCATTTGTTTGGCTATTTGTTCCATTCGTTTCCTTTTTTAACATTTGATGTTTTATAACAATTTCATCCAGATTGTGTAAAAATTTGTTAAAAAAACAATTTTTATCAGATTGACAAATGAACAGTAGTCTTACAAGTATAGAAACACACAATTCGCATGTTCTTTCGCGAGATAAAAATTTAAGACAAATATAGGCGCATCCACTAATATGCATATACGTACGTACAATATACAACAATCTTTTGCGCACAGTCCCAAACACGCACGCACATATATATATAACATTGATTCACATACACATATTATGAAGTACAATGAATTGAGTGCAGTCACTGAACAATGGTTCAGTGGATGAATAACTTATTTCGGCTAAAATCTAAACATTTCGCTAATTTTTATTTAATTTTTTTATTCTGTAAATCAAACTCTGTCAAAAGCAGACAATGTAACAACACGCAAGATCTGAAATGTGGAAAATAAGAATTATGATTATAGAAAAATATTAGTAACAATAAGTAAAGTTAAAGTACGATTAAGATTTTAAGTATATCATGAAGAAAAAATAAAATAAATTTTATGACAAAAATCTGTTAACGGACAAGATAGAAGATCTTTAAAAAGAAAAATTGTAATAAAATATTTATTAACTGCCCGTGTGTTCTTTTCTCACATATCTCGTTCTCTTGCACTGGTTACTGATAAAATATAAAAGAATATTTAAAATTTGCACATTAATGTTTAAATCTGAATCTAAACTATTTCCTAAGTACTTATCAGATATATTAATTGAACCTAAACGCCCCGGTTTAAGATTGTCTTCTTGTTGACACTTCTTGTTAATTCGTGTTAAACACTCTTGCTAAACCTGCATTTGCTTTTTCTGACCCTTTTCTCTGGAACTCTCTACCTACTTCTCTGACTACTTCTTCATCACTTACAAAATTCAGAGCAAATCTCAAGACCCATCTGTTGGCAAAATTCATTGAGGAGCTCTGTTAAACATCGCAGAAATAGCGCTTTACATACTAATTGATTGATTGATTGATTGAAGAATCTGACGAACGACGAACATGTAGTAATTGGAAAAGCTAACAAGTCGTCCACTCGCTTTATTTTAACCATAGCTGAAATTTGTTTACAAGTGATTCACACTGGTTAGTTGTTAATTCAGTTGTTAAATGGTTGTCGCATTTTGTCTAAAATATCAGTATGAGTGCCCAAGTGTATGTAGGGTTTATGGTTTGGTTAGAATGCAACCAAATTAAGTTATTCATTAACTTTTTTTAATTTAGTTCTTTATTCTTCATTATACGATTTTAGATGTAATGGCAGTTCAAACCTTCATTGAGAAAATCTTTTTCATCATTCATTAAGGTGTTGTTACAATTATTTTTTGAAAAATTTATTGAGGTCGTTCTTATTTACTATATATACCTAATGTCTATATTACGGCCAGTCAACTCAAAAGTTAAACCAATTCTTTTCGCTGTTTCACTGGCTTTCGATTCATCAAAGAGTTATTTTTAAGATATGTTCAACAGTTTTTAAATGTATATAAAGAGCCGCCCCTAAGTATTTAACTGACAGAATCATTCCTAGAACAATGCCACTGCTGAGTCAAACTTTGCGCTCTGACCATTCGGGTTTACTATTTGTGTCTGATACAAACTTGGCCATTGGTCGTAGGAATTTCTCCGTAATGTGTCTTGCTGTTTGGGATGATTTGCCTAAGAATCTTTGTGATTCTGCGTTTTCTGTTATTTAATTTTGTGGAAAGTTGAAACACCATTTTTTTTTGTCCAAGCTTAATCGTTCTAATGATTTGCTTTAATAAAGAACTAAGCAAGGTAAGTTTATAATCGTTAGCGCCTTTGAGATTTTTTAAAGGGCACTTACATATACACTAATAACTTCTATACTATATATTACACTGAAAATGACAATTTTTTGGAAACATCTTTTCCTCTATTAATTAATAAAACGTCTTTGAATTATATAAGCTTCACCAACAATTTTTTAAGAATTATAAATTTAATTAACAATAAAAATATAATTGCAATAGTTATAATATCAAAGTTGTATCAATTATGTTTCGTAGATTTATTTTATTTCATTTCACGTATTTGTTTATTCATTTGTTCATTTTTATTTATTCATTCATTCATTCATTCATTCATTTATTCATAAAAGTCTCAATCCAATTTCTATATGTAACAAATTTTGAATAAAAGCTTGTGGTTTAGTGTATGAATGGTAATAATTCTTATTAGCATTTAAATATTGTTAGGCCGCTGGGGCATTTATTGGCGTTGAGCTGAAATTATTCCAACTACAATTAATAGATAATCAATAATGACTCCATTGATTGTTTCGTTCATCTGCACACTCATTATCTTTCTTGTTCCTTAAACATGATTGCAAACATTTGTGTTAATTCAGTGATCGTCATTTGTTAAAATACTATAACGTTTAGTAAAACAGATGCTGTTGTGTGTTGTTGTTGTTAGCTGAAAATACAACCCGCCCGCTTCTTTCCTCTACGTTATTTCTTTTTCAACATTCACTCATATTTCGTGACGGCTTAATGAATGCAACATACAACGCCCGCCACCTGGTAACAACTAACAACAGTGCTACGATTTCGTCGTCTGCTTGATTTTAATTTGATTTGATTTATTTATTCAAAACCGAAAAACTGCACAAAAAAATAGCAATTAATGGTCTTCGGAGACTAAATAAGAAAATTAACTTGTATAGGCCACCCGTCTCAGTTCAGTAAAGAGAAAAATGTGAAGAGGAAAATAATATGAACGTTAGAACTATTATGTTAAATAATAATTAGTTATTATGCGTCCATTCAAAAAAATGCAACCAAAACAGTGAAATAAGATTTAAAGAGTAAATCGAAACAAAACGTGGCAACAAAATAAACGATTATTTCGACATATGAAATTAAATTAATATAATAACAAAATCGAACCATATATTTTTTATATGATATTATGATGGGTCAATTGTTAATAAAAACTCGAATAACTTTTTCCTAAACAAAACAAGGTTAGCAATGTTCTTTATGTTGCATGGAATGGTATTGTCTCACAGCTTAGGTCCAGACTTGACTGAAACATAAAAGATTTCTGTGGGTGGATGTAAAATTTTTTTAAATGACGTGTTGTTCTGATATTCAAGTCACATGTTAAGCTTAGGCAATTTTTAAAATATACTGGTAGTTTGTTGCAAAGAAATTTAAAAACAAAAAAGAGGCATAATATGTATGCGAAGAGTTGTTTTATTGTCAAAATCTTAATCACTAGAAATAGATGAGTAACATGATCTCTGAATTTGAGTTTATAAAATATTCTAACAAATCTTTTTTGAAATTTTGCGATGCTTATTCGACACTACGAAAAAATAAAAGACACTAAAACTCTGCATAAGGAAAGATATTTAGTTATTTTATGTACCTCTCATCCTCCGAGCAACTCCTAAATTTTAGTCCATTTTTAGTTTTTTTCCCGTTCACAAAGTTTATAGCTTTTAAAGGTAAAGAAATGAATGTATGAAAGTAAAATCAACTGCCCTATCAGTCTATTTGATAAAATATTATAGCGCAAGGCATGATTTTTTGTCCACTTTTATACGCTATAATAATTAAGTTCTGCTACAGAAAAATCCATTTCATATTCGCTATAATGCAAAACAATAGACTATTCAACATTACATTTATTTCATTAATGAATTGATTATTTTTTGTTATTTAACTATTACATTTTAAATCAACGGTTGTAAAGATGTATTCTACTAAGGTATAAAATATTCTGCGCCTTCAAAAGAGCGTTTTTAATAATATTTAGACAAAAAGCGTGTTGCGATAGATAGTTTGACATAAATAATGGAAAGTATGAAGAGTTATTACGCCATGGCATTGCTCAGTTTCTCGTGTATTCGTTAATACAAGCGTATGCTTCAACAGTTTTTCATAGGGAAAGAGGCGTTAATGTGTTTTACGTAAGATTTATAGCTCTTGGAAAAAGAATAAATTGATTATGAACTCAGCAAATCCGCTCGGAATTGAAATTTATATATCGTCTTGATGGTGCATGTTCTCAGCAAGTTCATCACATATATTGTTTCCATTCAAGAGCTATCTATATAAGTAAAATAGGTTTTTTGATTTGTTTGAATAATTTCCTTAGTAATAACTTTGAAAAAAATAATTGAAGTATTTATTTTATTTTTTTTAGGTCTTTTAGAACAATTTTTGTTAATTTAAAAAAATTAACAGTTTTTTCACTCTCAGTATTTCATATAAAACGGTTAATATAAAGTTTTTCATTCAAACTCATCTTCAGCGACAGTGACCTAACAAATATGATGAATAAATTAATTAATTGATACTAGTGGTTTTGACATCCCGTAACATCAAAGTACTTTCATTCGCCCCGTACAACTTACATAGATTTTTAGCGTTTCCAGGTTTTTTCTATTATTAGTACAGAACAAAACCCATCAGGAAACTCGTTAATGATCTTTTGTACAGAAATTTTAACACTTCTTATAATCTGTCTCTAGCGGATTCTAAGTTTTTTTTGTACATTCCATTTCAAATGTCTTCAATCTGTCTTTGTCTCTCTTTTTTAATGTTCTGATTTGCATGCTTATACGTACAGCAGCGTAGGGAACACACGTGTTTTTATAATTTCATTTATACGTACATCGTTTGGTGGATTCATTACCACTTTTTCATTTCAAGATGCAAACATTCCTCGTGTTATGTGTACTATTTTTCTGTCCTTGGTCATAAGACAGTCTAATTTTTTATTTTTTTTTTTTGTAGTTTCTATTCAAAATATTGCAGTGTTTGCAGTTTGCGTCTTTTTTATTTAAGATTACTCCAAGCGTTTTTAGTGTATTTGATATAGGAACTGCAGTTGAATTGAAAACAAGTAGTGCATTAATTAAACGGTAAGAGCTTAATGATAAATTCAGTTTTATTTGGGTTAAATTGAAAATTTCAATGCTATTGCTAGATTTAATACATATATATGTATATTTGAAAAATTATTTTGTATTTTATAGTTAGACAATGCTAAGAAACAAGGAATGGAGATACATGAGAAGAGATAGGGGCAAGAGCAACTAGACGAGCAGCAGTGTTGAAAACTTTACTTAAAGGATAGAGATATTACGTTCATTCAATTCAAACAATTGGCAATGCAGAAGATGTAGAAACGTTTCTTTTATTATTTCTGTTATGAAATTTTCCATCTATAAAATTTGCATATTTGAGACGCAGCAAAAAAGTCGCCGTTATCTTTTGAGAAGCCAAGAACAACAAGCAGTGCAAAACAATGTGAAATAATTGCTCAGTATGTTTTGAAACAAATATAAAATACTGTAAAAAAAACCAATTATATCTGCTGGTTTCAACTATTTTTTTAAAGTTTATTTTATATTTTGGTGGTTTTGATTTTGTTGAATTTTAATTTGAATTTATCATTTGAACTATTTATCGTTTTAAATTTGAATAATTTTTCACAAATTTGAAATTTTATGTTTATTTGAATGTCTTTTGTTATTAATTTAATTTCAACGTTTTTTACAAGAAAGGACTTTATCGATTAAGTTTGAACTTTGTTATGATGATTCTAAATTATTCGAGACTTCGATCATTTTAACTGTTGGCAAGGGGTTCGCCCAAGCCGTTTCTCTTAAATAAATAAATAAATAGATTATGTATATATATGTTTGGTTACAAAATACATAGATATTAGAACGTAATTACATTCTAATATCTTTGTCTATATACAAACTTTACTGACTGGGTGGATTAAAAGTAAATTTAACAAGAAAAGGCGTTTTCCCACTCATTACGTTTTTTCGGGTAGTCATTGTCCAAGAAATAGATTATATATATATTTTTGTTTTCTTAATAAAAGTTAAAAATGCAATGGATTTTATGATGAACTTTTCCAGACCTGAGGCACACTACACTTCAACAACACTACATCTCATTTTTTGCCTGACTGCTTGTGCTTGAAGTCAGTTGCCTGACTCACTTTTTTATTTTTATCAAATCAAACTTTCTTTTGATTTTAATGGATATTTTTGTTTAAATTATTAAATTAAATTGCAAGTGAATCGTTTTACTTTGTTCTTACATTTTTTACTGTCTATTTGTTAGTCTGGTTCATTTTATTTTTAGTGATAATCATTTTATTATATTTTATGATTTAATTTAATGTTCAAATTGATTTTTTGGTTTTTTTCCAAGTTAGTTAAATAAAGTCAGTTGGTAATGTATGTAATGTAATGACATTGATTGTAAGATTATATTTGGTTTTATGTTTAAGTTTATTTATGTCTTGTCACAAGACTCTTGTGTAAACTATAAAATAAACTGTTAAAAGTGTTAAACTATAAAATTAGATATAAGCTGTAAAAGAGTAATGTTACTAAGTATTTAAGTAATTAAAAGCATTGATTTTTGGAATCGTTTCTTTATTTCATTCGAGAAAACAAGTAACAAAGTGCACTAAATAAAATATAAATAAATGCAGTCATAATAAAATTAAAATAAATTTAAAAAATCATTACCTTTTAAACCAGAATCTGCATTGATTTTTCTAGTCATATATACATTATTTTAATATAATTATAACATTTATTAGTGAAACGTTATATTTATTTATATTATAATTTATGTTCATACGATTATCTGTATCATAGATATATTCATTGCTATAACTGATTTGTGGTTCTGGTATCTTTCTTTTACTCTCTATTCAAAACATTTATATGAAATATAATATAATATGATGATATAATATTATAAATGACACAATGTAATATGGTGAGATGCTGTGAGATAATGTGGCCATTAGTAATTATTACAGTGAAGTAAGACTCACTTAGCAAATTTAATTTAAGATGACAAATTTGAATTGTTATTTATAACCTCAAAAATTATTCCTCTGTATGAATAGGATGTTATCAGATATATATTGTGGTAGGAATTACATCAATGGATTACATGATTACATATATTATTAAAAAATTAAGTTTAGTAATTTTATCATTGCTGAAATTGTTTTTTAAGTTTTTTAAGTAAATTTTTATTTTTATGTTTAAGATTTATTTAACTTATTATAGTTCTCTAATTCAAAAATCATTTTTATTTGGTTTATCCCATCTTATATGAAGCTTTTATTATGCTTCTGTTATCATTTCATTATACTTCAATTGAATTGCAAACACACTACATTTAAATGAATGCAGAGGGAATATTCATATTTACAACAAAAAGTGTCATTAGAAAAATGTCATCGACAAGCGATGTATCACAACTTTTGGATGTTGCTTCTTCGGTGGAGGAGGATCATCATTTGTTGATGAGTTCCTCGTCTCTGCAGCTCTGTGATGATGAGGCAGGCAATCCGACTTTTCAAACTTGTGCTCCAGTCAGTTTTCTGATCATTTCTATTTCTGTTTACTTAATATTTATTTTCATTTGTTTGTACTTTTATAAAATGCATTTGTAATCAAAATTAGTCCATTTAAACTTAAATAACTGTGGGTATTAGTTGTATTAAATAATGTTCAAGCAGCATTCAGAAGTTCAGATGTTACTGAACAAGAATGTTAGATCCAAACAAACTCTAGGAACATTTGCTGGTGTATTTTGTCCAGTAGCCATGGCTATGTTCAGTACATTACTTTTCCTTAGATTAGGTTTTTTGAAATTATTCTTGCTTCTAATTAGGTTATCATTTTTTGGTTACTTATGTCTTGAAAAAGTCTTACAATTTGTTTGCTTGAATTAAATTTAATTTAAGATGAACCACCACTTCTCAAATATTTTTTCTGATTTTTAAAAAATATAAATAAATGATGTCTTTTTTTCTGATAATTTACTTCACCATTTATAGGATTTGTTTTAGGGCAAGCAGGATTAATAGAAGCTTTGTTGATGTTCATGTTGGCTTATCTCATAATGATTTTGACCATTTTATCTATTTGTGCTGTTTCAACGAATGGAGCCATTGAGGGGGGAGGAGCATACTGTATCTTTTGATGTCTTTTTGTGTCTTTTGATGCCTTTTTGTGTCTTTTGGTGTCTATTTGTGTCTTTTGCTGTCTTTTTGACATCTTTTGTCATCTTTTGTATTTTTGTTCTTATTTTATATTTTTTATTATTATTGTTTTTTTAAGTGTCATATTAAAAGTTGACTTTCAATAACTCAGCCATATAAAACTGCAGTTATGATCAGCAGAGCCTTGGGCCCAGAGTTTGGAGGAGGTATTGGTTTTTTATTTTTTTTAGCTCAGGTAGTCAGCTGTGGCCTTTACACTTCTGGTCTCGTTGAAGCACTAACTGCCAACTTCGGACATAACGGTATTTTATATGTGAAACGTTTTTCATCTTTTGTCACTAATAGCTCATAATGCAAATATGTTATTCCAACACATGGTTACTAAATATATAGGTACCCTGATTGCAGTGGGAGGACAGGGCTTGCCAGTGTCATATTGGTGGAACTACTTGTATTCATCTTTGTCACTGCTCATATGTTTGACTATTTGCCTTATCGGAGGTCATCTTTATGGTAAAACTAATGTCTTCACCTTTCTGGTAACTATTGTTTAAATCGGTAAAATAAAATGTGACAAAAATCTTTAAATTTCATCACAAATGAAAACCCAACTTTATCAGATTGTGATTATATGTGGCTCATCTGTGATAATTAGCATGCTTGCAAAGGGTGGTATGTGCGTGCAGTACCCAACGGGGAACAACAAATCAACGTGGGCCCTTGATGAAGGGACACTGTATCCAAATTGTACACCAAACACTGCTCCATATACTGGACTCAGTTCAGCAACATTCAAAGAAAATCTTGAGAGTCAGTCGTATGTTCTGTTCACATAAAAATTTGCGTTTATAAAAAGTGTTTAAAGTAATTTTTCGATACTTAAACTGGCCTAGTTACATGTCAGGGTTCTAGGTCTGAACTCTTTTGCAACGATCCATTATAAGTTGCTGTGTTAAATGTTTTTTTATTTCGTATTTATGGTTGTGTCATTTATAATAACTGAAAGATTTTTGATTTTAGGATTAGAGGTTATTTATAATTAGACTACAAAAATGTGAATTTAAATATAAATCTGCAGGCTCGTATGTTGAAGATTATAGTACAGGCAAGCAGATGAACTTTGCAGTTGTTTTTGCAGTTTTATTCAGCAGTGTCACTGGAATCATGAATGGAGCCAACATGTCAGGTGTCTTATTGTTTTGTTATTTTTGCACAGTGAACAAAGCCACTTCAATTAGAAATTTATTTTTATGTCGTGTGTAGACGTCATCATTCAAAATACAATTGATATGATCAGTTCGCTGTATTATTGTACAACAGGCGAGCTAAAGAATCCAAGTAAAGCAATTCCACGAGGGACAATTGGTGCTGCCCTCTTCACCTTGAGTACTTTCATCATTATTTTGCTTCTTTGTTCAGCCACTGCTTCCAAGTTGGTTCCCATTATTTGAATGATTAGTTACTGTTGAATAATTTAATTAATAACTATCAATTTATTTGCCGTAGGACTTTTCAATATTTTCATTTATATGAGTAATAATTTATTAATTTCTTTGTGTATGTGTATTTATATATGTATGTTTGTATGTACGTTTGTGTATAAATATAATATATATCACAACGTTTGTCTACATCATTTTGTTTATAACTAAGCACTTCATTTTTTCTGGCATAATTTCATGTTATTTTTCCAAGTTTATTGAGTTCATAAAGGAAATTCTTGCGTGTTTCATGTATGTTCTAGTTTACATAAATAATCGATAGCGTGTATAGATATATATATATATATCTATAATACATGCATACATATAATAAAACAATACTGATAATAAATAATCTTAATAAAGCACTCCTACCCAGACGTCTATACACACTGTAAACACATATAAATACTTTCATGTTCATTAAAAATATCACACAAAGTATAGTAATAACCACTAAATGTCAATAACTATATATTAACCTGACAATATAAATATATTTAGTTCACACATACATCCAAACACTCATTTGCTTATACACATTCTTGTCTATACACAAAATAGTCACACATACTTACACATAAAATTAAATAAATAGTAAATAAATATACCTAAATAGAAATTCTATAATAAAACAATCCATCACAGATACATATGTGTACACCCCATCACATCATACATACAATATGTATAGACACAATCGTAACATGAAGTGTAACAAATAGATACATAACCATTTAAATAAATAAAACAATAAATAAAAGAAAACTTCAGTGAAATAACGATATTATAATATATATTGAAATAAAAATATACATTATTTTGTTAATGATAATAAATAACCACAAACAAAATAATGAAGTAATAATGGCAATCATTTTTCAGTTGTTGAATAATAAATTAAACAAACATATAACGTCTGGCAAACATTTACTGTTTACCATTTATAACAATCATATTCAAATTTCCAAGGGATGTTAAACCAATGATTGTCCACATTCTTTTTAAATTCTACAATGTTACAAGAGCACTCCACATCTTCAGGAAGGTCATTCCACGATCTAATGACTCGATTTGTAAAATAATACTTTCTTAGATTTTTATTGAAGGTTTTAACTTTGAGCTTTAATTTATGGCCTCTTGTTCTGTTGTCAATCACCTTTTCAATGACAGGATGACCAGCATCAGATTCACTCTTCAACATATTAAAAGGTAGAATCATATCTCCTCTATTTCTACGGTATCTCAATGTGGGCAGATCGAGATATTTCAGTCTTTCCGCATACTTTAAATTGGAACAATTCTTTACCATTTTCGTGGCCCTCTTCTGGACCCTTTCGATATCTTTTATTTCTTTTATGGTCCACGGTCTCCAGACACTTACTGCATATTCCAAGTTTGGTCTGACTAAACCCTTGTACAACTGTAAGAAAGAAAATTTGTTTTAATTACGAAAATTTTTGTATATTATGCCTAGAATCGCATTTGCTTTGTTAATTGATTCATATATTTGGGTTGTAAATTTCAATTTACTATCAAATGAAACACCCAAATCCCGTACTTTTTCTTTGCTTTCTAGGTATTTATTATGAATACCGTAATCTAGTCTCATAACAACACACTTATCTATGTTGTTAATACTAACCTTCCAAACATTACACCAATCAACAATTCTGTCTAAACATCCCTGCGAGCTAATCACATCCTCTTCTTTCTTTATAGGTTTAAACACTTTAGCGTCATCTGCATAAAGAAACAGGTTTATATCATTGTCTCCATTTAAAACAATGAACATATTGTTAACATAAACAATGGAAAGCATAGGGCCAAGAACACTCCCCTGTGGAACACCACTGGTAATCTGATATTTTTCTGACAGACGATCTTCTACTTTTACAGAAAGTTTTATTTTTTAAATAATTTTGTATCCATCTAATCAGCCCATTACTGACCCCATACGTTGCCAACTTTTTAATTACCATTTTGTGTGATACCTTGCCAAACGCCTTTTCAAAATCAGTATAAATTATATCAATTTTGTCACCTTCATCCAATAACTCCGTCCATATAACCATAATTTTCAAAAGTTGTATCACCGTAGACCTCTGCCTAGTAAGTCCATATTGTCTGTAATCCATCAATTTTTTATCTTCAAAATGTTTTATCAACGCATCCTTGACAAATGATTCAAACAGCTTACAAACAACACTACTCAAAGTAACAGGCCTGTAATTGCGTTTATTAGTCTGTTGGAGCGTCATGTTTGTCTTTAGAATGATTTTTTATGGCATGGTTAGTCTTATAGTAGCCATTCCAATATATTTTGAGTTTTGTTATTTACACTTGCAGACTGTACATATGAACGAGTGTATAAGATGGCTTTTGTCAACAATGTGTGATTGTGGAGCTATTGAAGTATGCTTTGCGTCATTCGCTTTCAACATTTTGGCACAAATATTTATTTGTTGCTTTTGTATACAGAGATGTTTTGATTAAGTTAATGCAGTTTTGAATTATCATGTCACAAAGAGTTAGTTTGTTATCAACAAAACATTCTATTGGGATCTTTAATTTTGATTTGTTCAATTCTTGCATGAGTTTTTGAATGCTTTTCTTGTCGTATGCGATGGACACGTCATTTTCACACCTGCAATGTGGAGCTACTGGTATCAAACAATAAACAACCAATACTGTCACTTTTTAATTGTTTCTGCATTTGCTGAACTCTTTGTCGTCGTGAAACTTACATTTAAAAAAGCACACACTTTTGAAATTTCATATTTAGAACAAGTTTTTGATTTTTCAACACAAATCGTTAATGTGTATTGAATCAGTTTATAATGAATCATTCCTTATTTTGCACACCAAAAACAGGGAATTGTTAATCGGTAATTATAATTTTCTACTGTCTGTGAATTTGTGGTCTCCATTTGTTGCCATCGGCCTGTTTGCTGCCACCCTCTCTGCTGCCCTCGGCAACCTCATCGGTGGGTCACGGATATTATTTGCTCTTGCTAAGGATAACATTTATGGTAAGTCCATTTCTTAAAGTTCCTTCATTTTGTCAATCTGCTGATTTCTGTTGTTAGGTATTCTGCTGAAGCCTGCCTGTGTGACCACCAAAAATGGAAATCCAGTTGTCGCAGTTTTAATCTCCTGGTTCCTCACGCAGGTTCGTTTCAGCTTTTTACTTTATTACGTTGGCTGTTTTTTCAAATATTTATTGACATCGATGTGAATGAGTTTAACTAGCCAATAACAATTTTAAAGAATTTTATAAATTCATATAAATTTTCGTTTTCATTATTTTTAGCTGGCACACCTATTCACTTTAATCACTTTTTTCGAAAAATTTTAATTACATTCATGATTTCAACTTCCCCCAAATCGCTATAGAAATCTAAACGTACCTCTCTGTACCTTTCTCGTTATAAAAAAAAATGTATGTAGACTGAAATCTGATTTTTTTAAATTAACAAAAACTGCGAGATGTGGCGCTAATGAGGAAATGAAAGATATTGAGACTGGTAGGGAATATTTTATGAATAACGTTTGTGTGTTTTCGAGTTGAATAATGAAATGAATGCCAAGTTATTTAATAGAAAAGTTTATTTTTTTCGTTTCATTTAAATTTAAATTTGAGAGAAGATTGTTGTGAAAAGTTCTTTTTTCAGCATTTCAAGTTGATTCAGGACACCTTATTGCAAAAAGGCATTTTGAATAAATCAGATTCAAAACGTGTCTAGCATAACATTTGAAGTGTTGTGATATGAATAACATAATATATGAAACATTCATAATTGATTATTTAAAACATCTTCAGTTGGTCCTACTGATAGGATCGTTGAACAACATTGCTCCCATGTGTTCTGAGATGTTCCTGCTGGCTTATGCCATGACCAACCTGGCTTGCTTGGCACTTGAACTCACTTCAGCTCCTAATTTTAGGTCAGTGTTATCACGCTTCACTATTTTTCACAGACAGTTTATTCAAATCTATGATAATTTTTTTCATTGTGTCTTCATACTAGACATACTCGCGTGGCCGGGCTGCTATTTGAAAAAAGCCTTTCATTGTTCGGGGGGTCTAATATTTTTTAAAGTTAATTTTGTTGATTAAACCTAGCCCGTGCGTTCTCAAGTTTAGCCTAGAAAAAAAAAGAAAATTTAATTTTCTTCAAGCAACACGTTTTTTTCATAGTTAACTATAGGAAATGTATTTTTCTTAGGCTAACCTTCATTAGTTATCACCTACACAGCACTTTGCTTGTTATCGAATAATAATTTTCAATCTAATAGCCTATTCTATGTACATTATGTTATTCAACTGAAAAAATAAAAAAATTTTACTTTGAAATGGGGCGCGTTGTTGGATTGAAAGAAGTTTTAAAAAATCAAATTTTTTTGTCCTATTAACGATCTGTAGAGCCGACGAGGGCATGCAAACAAGCACTAGGTTGATGGTTTTATAATATCACAAAATCAGCTTTAATAAATTTTTTGATTAATTAGGTTCATATTAGGAATCGTTAGTTGAAATTAATAAATTTTAAATATACAAATAACCTTTAAAACCAAGTTGTTGAAAGTTATAGGACTTCATTGCCAAAATAATATTTTACTTTTCGAAAATGAAATGTATTGCATAACCAACTCATCGAATCATTTAATTAGGCGCCTACAAATAAGCTTCCCTTCTTCATAACATCTGAAATAGGAATTGAACACGCAATTTTTCTGTAATTTAAAGTTACCATCATTGAATCATAAAATTTATTTATATCATCAAATAATCATTAAAAACGTAGGCTAATTTATATTAATATTTACATTTCAGACCCATGTTCAAGTATTATTCATCTCTAACCTCTCTCCTTGGTTTGGCTGGCTGCATCGTGATGTGCTTTTTTATAAATTATGTTTATGCACTGATAGCTCTGTCGTGTCTGATCATACTGGTTGTTGCCCTTCATATGAGGGGCTTCGAAAACAACTGGGGTTCCATTAGTCAGGCCTTGATATTTCATCAAGTTCGAAAATATCTTTTGCTATTAGATTTTAGAAAGGATCACATAAAATTTTGGAGACCTCAGATGCTTTTATTAGTAGCCAATCCTCGAATGAGCAGCCAACTTATTGATTTTATAAATGATTTGAAGAAAAGCGGCTTGTACATTGTTGGTCATGTTAAAGTCGGAAATCTTGATAATGATGAAACAGACCCTCTTCAAAATGAGTACCTTATCTGGGTTAAATTGATAGAAAAGTTGAACGCTAAAGCATTTGTTGAATTAACGATGTCTTCGTCGATCCGTCAAGGTATTCACCATTTAATTAGAATTTCTGGTATTGGTGGAATGAAACCAAACACAGTCTGTTATGGCTTCTATGATGACTCTATGCCCGTAGATACATTAAAAAAATTCATTCCACAAACTAACAGTAGAAAAATGAATATTATGAAACTCTATACGAGGAACGAGATGCGAGCACAAGAGCAGGACGCGTTTGACATTTTCAACCATGTCAATACAGAAAAATCATTTTCTAAACTTGAGTACGTACTGATGATTCGAGATGCCATAAAGTTGAAGAAAAATGTTTGCCTTTTCAGACATTTTCATCTTCTGGATAAAATTAAAATTGAAAGCTATTCCGAGAAAATGTTTATCGATGTATGGCCCGTTAATTTTTTTAATTTAAATTCAACATCGGTAAATTTTGATAAGACGTGCTTATTTTTGCTGCAACTGGCATGCATACTTCATATGGTACCTGGTTGGAGGAAACACACGTCCTTGAGAATATTTGCCTGCTGTCAGAATTCCTCTTCAGAAATGAAGCGCATTGAGTCCCTATTAGTTGACTTCTTGAACCTTTTTAGAATTAGGGCCGAAATCAAAGTGGTTGAAATAGACGATTTAATGCATCATATGCACATATCTTCAGACTTCACATCCAATTCGGATCCAATATTCTCTGATAGTTATATACAACAAGTAAACGAAATATTAAAAAGTCAATCTTCAAATACTGCAGTACTTTTTCTTTATTTGCCCACTGTACCAGATTCAGAAAGAAAACAGGTAATATATTACAGGCAACTAGAATTATTAACTCAAGAGATTCCACCTACCGTTCTGGTTCACGGTCTACAACCAGTTATTTGTACTAGCCTTTAAATTTTTCTTATTTCTTTAGCTAAAATCAAATCATATTTTTTGAAACAGTAGAGATTAACCAAATTCAATCTTTTGATTTAATTTTGGCCTTTTTCATGTTGGGTACTTATAAAAAATTTGTTTAAATGTTTTAAATAAATAAATTTTTTTAAACTGCCCACTTTTGTAAACATTTTCTTATTTCACATTAACACGAATGGATTTTATTTTTGTGTACTCTAAAAATAAACCATGTGTACCTTCACAGATTTTTGCGAATTTTTTATATTTACGTCAAACCACCCTAAAACGAATCATTAGCGAGACATTTCCAAATGATTCAACGGTCGGAACGCCACATCCTCTTTATTTTCTGCTGAAATAAGGCAAAGATGGACTACGTAAAGAATTTCTCGACTTCGGCAATTTTGAATAGTGCCATTCCATTTTGGTGTTATACATCATTAAAATATTTTAAATTAGTTAATATTTTCTTAGTATTATATTCTAGAAAGGAGGTAATCATTTTTATAGCATTATTGTGCAATGCTTTTATGTCTGCTTAGCTTATTGCATGGATAACATTTTGGATATTTTCTTGCGTTCCAAAGATGTAAATTTTTCAGATTTCGTCAAAGCATTAAAAGAAGAAATGTCACATCTACTCCACGGTTACGGCCGTTGAATTGTTAAAAATAAATTTAGCGTGAAATGTTTAATTTTAATCCTCGTACAATGATGTTAAGTCGCCACCTTAACCAGGGCGGACAGATGCGGATCTAAACACCTGCTTCCTTGGGTTGTGAAAAAGACGCCGCTCCCACTCTCGGCCTCACGCTTCGTGCTACTTTCACACTTGCTTTAAGAACTGCCTAAAGCAGTTTAAATTTGTTAATCTGTAATACAAGTTGTCTTTAAACTAGGATCTTTTATATTTACCTCATCTGTCAGAGAACAATCATCAATAAATCTATTTAGCGTAAGATCTTAAAATACCTACGCATGACTGATCCCCTCCAATCTCAAAATCTTTAATTTAATTTTCTCTAACTTTCAACTCTTATGCTTTAACAATCATAAAAAGTGGCAATTACTTTCCCACCTTTTAGTTTTTCTTCAATGGGTCCAAAAATGGAATCACGAAATAAGCGACTTTGAAATTTTTATTTGAACAAGCTTTCGGCGACGTTACTATCAGCGGAACATCCAAGCGTCCCTAAAGCGTTCCAAACTACTACTACTAATATTAAAAATAATATAAAAAGCATTTATAGCACTACTTACTTCGTCGAGCATTTGGGTACGATATCGATCGCGACTTGACCTGATTGCCCCTAACGCTATGCATTGGGTATTGTATAAATTACATATTATTATTATTGCTGTTTATTATCTAATGATAAACAGTCATTGTATTTTTCTATTCATATTAGTTACGCCACCGAATGGCTGGTAAGTAACACAAAACAGTTTATTAGTACTCTCAGAATACTTATTATATTACGTCTTATTTCATGACCATTAAACAAATGTTTTGAACATCGATTGAGATGTGTAACGATTTTGCTACCCAATAAATCGTTATAAAAACAAGTCTAGTTTATCGATATATCAACTTATCCTTTGCTTTTACACATTCACGGATAAATTCACTGACATCCCACAATGCTAGGTTTTCCACATCTTGATTAAATTAACTTGAAAGTTAACGTGAACTTGGAAACTTGCAGCAATACAGGTATTTTTAAAAGAGCATTAGGCAATTCAATTTTTGTTTGACAGGATATCTATTTGTTTGGGGAGTATCCATTATATTAACGTCACCAAACTTTGTATCGTAAGCATTTACTTTGACGTGAGCCTCAATTCTATTTTCGCTGCCACTCAACACTTAGTAGTACGATAAGACCAAGTTTTACATTACTTTTATTATACAAGAAATATGTAAAATGTAACTCAAGGTTTTGATTCAATTAGACTAGTTTATTAAAAATTGGCTTCGCATCTTTGCTTGATAAAGAAGCGAACATATGCTGTCCCGCCTTGAACAGCTTTATTAGGTATAGGATGGGACTTAAGAACTTGCGTTAGCTATTCTTAATGGCGTAAATGGGACTTCGGTCACCCTCCATTATTTAATTAGTACTAAGCATAGGTGCCAACTTTAAGGGGCAAACCACTTTTTATCCTCCCTTCAATAATTTTTTACAAATTGTAATATATACATATATGCAAAAAAGCAACGACTCCGGGGAAAATGTTAGGAATTTAAAAAAGTTGTTTATTTTGAAATTTTTTTAAGATCATGATTTTTGGAAGATATAGTAGCCACGCTATCACCTGTATTACTGGAAATAAATTTTAAGTGTGAAAATCGCTTTTTGAATAAATGAATATGAAAAATATGTGATTAGTCACATTTTTGTTTTAAAACATAAATATAAATTAATTTTACTAACAAAAACAATTATTTTAAGTGATTTTAAGCGTTTTAAAAGTATTTTTCATTGATAGTGAGATTTTAGTAAAATTGTGATGCAAGTTGAAAATATTTTTTTGGGAGTCGGAAACTTTTACCCATTGAATCATATGATTCCATGCTTTTACCTGGATTCGGAAATTTTTGAAGGGCCGAAGTCGGATATTTTTCATTCGACACTGATTATGACCACGTTGTTCTGCGAAACTTCCCTTCTTGATTTCAAGCACTTTTATACGTTGTTCTTCTACATTCTACAGCTACAAAAACAGTTTTGTCTAACTCGTAAGGAAAAGAAAAAGTGAAAATTGCTGAAGTCGTTAACATTCAACTATATTTATTGTAATAAATTTCAATTATAACAAGCTACATCAAATTATCAACTATTGAAACAAATATGCAACAATGACAGCTAGAACACTGACTGTCACAAATGATCCTCAAATTATTTAAACAAGCGTATGACATATAATAATAACGACATGGGTGAATCCTTCACTAAGTTCCTGACAAATACGACACGTAAAAGAAAGTGATTAAATTGTTTATTATGGAACAAGTAAAAAAACTTAATTACCAATCTTAAATAAAAGATATGTCGGAAATAATAATTTTTCACAATTACTACAGAAAATTGAAAAGGGTAAATTGAATAATGAAAGAAACAAAAAATGAACGTATTTGATTGATTTATAGCTCGGTTTAAAGGAAGAAACTAGTTGTTGCATTAATTCATTAACAGAACATTGCTTGACCCGAAGTTCATGATTTTGTGGCTTTATCTTTATACAATAAAGCGAAATTAACTGAACTACACAAAAGATTTAGTCGCGACACATATATGGTCCGTATCATAAGATTGCGAACAAAAATGTATTTTATATATGCCATACAATTTTAAATCTTATGTTGACCACAACTAGCTAACCATTTAATATTCCAACTAAAATTATTTCCATGAAATAATCCATACACGACATGCGTTAACTAAAATATTGTTCATTCAGCAACCGCCTGCGAAAGTTTAGCATCTTGTTTCATAGAGACCACTCTTCCCAATGTATCTGACCCACTTGATGACATCATGGTCACTATAATTCAACTTTGGTTCAAATACTTTCAAGTACCTCACTTTGAATCCAGAGGGAGCAAATGGAACCTAAAATTAAATAATTCTAGATCATACAAAAATCAAATTTGCCAAAAAGTTTAAAAACCAAGGGGGAGTGTGAATAAAAGTAAGACAAGGTAAGACAAGTACCCAGTTTGTATTCAAAGCGGCAAAATCTCAATAAGTGTAAGTTAATTTGACAGGTATCAAGCATAGAAGTAGTGAGGGTAACAACCTCTTCTAACCTCAAAATGTGGACACAAAAGTGGTGTAACTGGATTGGCCGATGTCATCAGACATTATACATCGCAAACATCACACACAATGTTAGATATTAAAAAATTGGCTTAAAGAATAAAGATGAACCTCAAAGTTCATAGAGATTGGAGGTCTGGTCCATTTTTTACCTTCTCCAGTGCTGAGAAGTTCAATTTCTGCACTCAGTTGGCACTCCTTCATACCTCCCATTCGTTTTATTCTTGAAAATGAAAATAATTTTATAAAAAATAAAATTTTCATTTGACAAACTAAATGGCACCTACTTCCAAACAATGGCATTCTCACTGGCCTTGTATTTAGCTTTTCCCTTCATGCAAATGACTTGAACACCACTTGTGTTCAAAGGAGTTGGGATCCTGACCTAAGTGTGTTCATTTCATACTATGTTGATACATTAGACTTTTCAACCAAATTAAAATATGAATTTTTAATCCATTTAAAACACAAAGTCATGTGAAGAACTTACACATCTCCTGCATTAAATAAAAAACCAAAATGCAAATAAGATATAAAAAGTTAACTAAAACATCAAAACATGAGCACGAATTGAGTAAAATCCGTAATTTCTTCCTTGCTAACCTACTACAAAAAAGCAAAGGTGAGGTCAATAGATCAGGTACTGGACTGATCAGAAAGATTAGTGTTTAATTTAATTCAGCATTCAAAATTTTCGGGCAGTGGTTTTTAATTTGGTCTACACTGACTCCACACAGATTTATAACAAATCCAATTTGGACTTAAAGTAAATAGATTGCATCATAAAAAGCCTGTTCTTTTAGATGAAATTACCTTCCAGCCGCCAAAAGACCACAATCTGAATGTAACAAAACTATTACCCCAATCATTATGTGATCTTTCACGGAACTGTCGGTACGAATTTTGAGCTTTCAAGGCGAAAGCAGATCAATCAACAGCACATTATTGAAAACTTTAATCATAAATTAAAAAAATTAATGAATAGTATATCCAAAGAAGTACGCACACACAGGCATGAAAATAATGGTTTTTTATGCAAATTCCATTTTTTCTCAACACTATTCATTCCCATTGTCATATCTCATAAAAATTGGAACATCAATAAAGTTGGTAACCTTATTTCCAACAAAAATAATTGAATGTTGAATGTAAATGTCTAAGTAGCTTAACAAAAACAACTAAAAGCAAAGATGTCCAGTTGCAAAGTTGACTGAAGTAGTATTTGCAGCAAATATCTGGGCCAAATAAAAATTATGCAAAACAAAATAACTTATACATACAGGTCAGCTGATAGCGGGGAAAAAAATTCTAAATTGGGTGTTGGCAGCAAGTCCCCGTCACTGTGGTCATTTCAAAAGCAATTATTTAGTAGACTATTTTAATTATTATATTTCATTATTTTTCAATCCTTTAACCCTTCTAATTGACTGAATGAATCTACATTGCGGTCCATTTGAAATTTATCAAAAAAATGAAAGTGAGAAAAAAAATGGAAACCTCTACTTTCTGGGCAAGTAATGATGGTTTGAAATTTGATTTTACGACAACCTTCACCTCCATCTTGGACCTGCCCACCTCCCTCACAAGAGGTATCACTCGGAATGGTAAACTTATGTCCTTTGTTGTCCTATACCTGTTGTTTTCAATAACATAGCCCCATCACCAAACAGAAGACAATTAATTCATCGTTAGCACCTAACTGAAACAATCATGATGAAAAAGATATGCAACAAACCTCATTAGCTCAAATTCTCCATCAGGAGGTATAAAACTAATGCTATGTTCAGTCTCAAATTTCGACAGCTTCACACATTGATGGAACTGGCAGTCATCTATCGCTATTGACGTTTTTCCCGCTCTTTTAAGAAAATAACATTAATGCTTTAGTTCAACTATATAAAATAATAATCAATTTCTAGCTAAACCAAAAAACCAACGATTTTGTGAGCTCGTCAGTTGTATTTCGACCTTTACTGTCAACGACCAATTTATCATTGATACCAAATTTGCATTCAGGCATACCACTCAAGTAACTCTTCATGACCACCCGACTCACAACATGAGCGCTCAACACTTGGCCTTGAGTTTTGGAAGAGGAAATTTTTTGAGTGTTTTAATAGAATTAATTAACAGTCAAGTCAAAATAATGTAAGAACCCTGTGGAGACATGAGCAGGTTAACTGATTCAAGAACATCCAAAAAGAGTTCATTTCTTCTGTACTTGATGCCTTCCCTCCTCCACCCTATCTGGCCAGTCACTTGCGACGTAATCTGGCTTGTCTCTTCTTTTGTCTGATGAATTTTCATTAATAAAAGCTTCAAAAACATAATAATTTAATCTTTAACCTAATAATTATTTATTATCCAAAAGTCCCAAAAAGTTCGTAAACAAATTTTTTTTCAAAATTATGAAAAAATTTTAAGTAATGAAAACACTATTTAAACATTATTTTAAGCATTATGTAAATAAATAAGCATCATCTAATATATAAGACTGTCTATAAAACTTCTCAGGCAAATCCTTTTTTAAATAACTTTGTTGAATTAAAACTAACTGCAAAAAACAGATCAATTAATAGATTTACCACATTTTATTACAGATGGATAAAATCAACAAACAATTCTTATTGCACAAGATTTCATTCTATATAACATAAAATTTCAATTTTAATGATTTTAAATAATTTTCATCCAAAATAATTTAATGCAGTTCATTTCATGCTTGTATATATCAGCGTACACAAGCTGTCCTAAATAAATGCATACATACACACAGCTTAAATAGTTGTAAACTTAAATAATTGCAATTTTACCAATAGCCAAACTATTTGCTAATTTTGCAGAATCAATGCCTGAATACAATAACATCACTCATCCAGGTTTCAAAGGAAGAAATATATTCTAAGCTGCTACTTGATGTGTGGTAGTTGAAGTGCATTCTGTTCTGCTCAAAGTTAGTCACTCTCCTTCAACCGAATGCAGTCGGACCTCCGTACAATAAACTTGATGGTTCCAAGAAAAAAATATGCTACATAGAAATTTTGTTATATAAGATTTGCTCTGGAAAAAATCTATACTGCCTAAAAATGGGTTTATATGCCATATAAATCTTCTCAAAGAACAAAATGTACTTCAACTGCCACAAATCAAGTAGCAGCTTAGAATATATTTCTTCCTTTTGAGCCTGGCTGAGTGTATGGGGTGTACTGAGTGTTTTAGAGAATTAAAACAGTTCGATTATGAAGAAAAGAAAATACCACAAATAAATATGACAGATGCAGTTAAAGTTTTTTCGGTCACATCATGCAGAAGAAAGAAATGGAAAATCCAATAGCCACTGGAAAGATTGTAGGGAGAAGAGATCGTGGTAAACAACAAATAACATTTGTGAAATCCTTGTGTCACCTGTTGAATATCACCACATTTCAACTACTGCAAAGTGTTAAAAATCAAGTTTTGTGGAGGTTGATGGTATTCAAGGTCGTCAATGTCCTGAACGGATAAGGCAGGAGAAAGAATGAAAGATATGCTATTTATTTATGAAAAACAACCTTTAAACAATTTATTTTCATAACAAAGAGTAATATTACATAGCAGTATAATTACAAAAAATAGGAAAAATAACACATTATGTGTATGAACTTACGATGTATGTAGCAAAAAGCATAATACGTTAAACAGTAATGCAAAATATACTTACTTTAGGTTAAAAAAATGTAACTATGATCAACAATTTTTTTTCAATTGTCGGATATTTTTTTAACTTTTATAAATTTTGTTCGTCATAAAGAAATTATTTTCCTTCTACAGAAAGTTTTATATGTAAAATTCCAAAGGACATAAAAAAGTTCGTTATATAGATTTTTTTGTACAGAAGTTCTTTATAAGGAGGCCTGACCACATAATGTTAAACTGCCCCACAATACAATTCCATTGTTGAAGGATAAAAAAGATTGTGGGAAAAATATACTCACACTGAAAGTGTTACTCTATTAAAGTTAGGCATGTAAGAAATGTTACTTAAAAAACTATTGCTATTAGCATTCATAGATTCCTAATTTGGTCAAAAAAAT
Source organism: Helobdella robusta (assembly GCF_000326865.2). Lineage (NCBI taxonomy): Eukaryota > Metazoa > Annelida > Clitellata > Rhynchobdellida > Glossiphoniidae > Helobdella > Helobdella robusta. The sequence continues at coordinate 3,789,014 of NW_008703664.1, read as the reverse complement.
TAAAGATAATTTTAAGGATTTTGATATATGGAAACCAACCTGAGATTTGATACCTGCTTGGGTGATGAATGTCTTCAAAACTCCCATGTCAGTATTTTGAGGATAACCAAAATCTAAAATTTCTGAAGTTAGTAAAAAATGTTAAAAGAAATAGGTTTTAGTCATTTAGTCATAGAATATAAGTACTGCTCTAACCATCCAGCAACTCGTAGATCAACACAAAGTTATTTTTAATATTTTCTTCTGACACTTTGCCAAAATAAGATTGCATGATGTTAACCATTTTAATTAAAAATTCAAATACCATGGCTGCATTAACATTCTGCTTGGTGACAGCAGCCAGCCAAACATTAGATCTCTTAATATGGAAAAAACTTGTTCTAGCAATGTTTGTTACAGGTGATCTGACTTGTTGTCTTGCGTGTATTACACTGACTCGAAAAGCGTCGACTGCATTTCGACTAAAAATGTAAAATAATCAATATTTAAAAATAACATTTCTAGATATTGTTGGATTTTTGCTTAACCTATAGAGGTACTTTTTCTGTACCCTTTTCATGACTCAAAATCATTTTCAGCCAACTTTAGATAATTTTGGGCTTCATTAACAACAAAATTGTCACAAAATTCTTATTCATTCATTTTTCTTCACCTACTTTCACCTTAAAAAATGACTCAATAACTCAATATTTTATCATACATATGTAACTCATTTTCATTACTTTGCATTCTGTTTACATTCTTTCTTTTATTAATTCGTCAATTTGAATGCTGGAACAAATTCTACATTTGTCAGAACATGACTTTTTAAAGGATAATAATATGGAAAAACAATTTCATCATACTTATTGTATAACCTAATTTCATATTTCTTACAATGCCTTTTGCCTGCTAAAACAACTTGAACAATTTCTTAGACCCATTTATTGCTGCCTATTCATGAAGAAAAAGAGTAATCCAGTCTACTTTGAATTCTGAGGAACCTTTTGCTCGAGTCACTTATTTCTCAATGTTATTAGCAAATTCAAATCTAAAAAAAATATTTGGTAATTTGCCTCGCTTGTTGATTGACGTCTTAAGTTAATTTTGACTCATGCCTTTTTAAAATTCTGTATAACCTCATCAAAACTGATCTATGTTGAAAAGATTAAACATTAAAATTAAATAAAGTTTCACCAACCCGATATCATCACGATAAACTCTGGAAATAAGAACCTCTCCCTTGTGATTATAAATGAACAAACCACCAATCATTTTAAAATATTCTTTGGCAATTTTTCCACCAAAAAACGATAATCTTTAAAAATAGAAATAAATTTGTTAAGTTAGATTAAATTAATAACGCAAGCAACCTTCCATAATTAATTGGTAAAAAGTTTTCATCAAAAAAATATAATTAGCGGTGAAAATCTTAAATAAAACCATGATGTTAAACTGGTAAAGAAATTCTGTTCTTTGTTATGCAGCTCTGGCATCCACAAAACTACAAAAATGAAGCAGCGACAGTTAGTACATTCACAATAATATTTGATTGTTTTTAGCAAAAATTATTATTTTAATGGGGATTGAAAAAATAAAAATGAAGATGCTGAGAAAAATGAAAAATCAAATCCTGGATGTCCTGGATTTTGAAGATGTGAAAGATCAACTAATGAGAAATTAGTATGAAAGAAAGTAAAAAAGACATAAATAAAGTGAGTCGCTGGATAGATGACAAGATGTTAGAGATATTTGTTTGTGGTGAATTTGTGTTCTCTGCAGAGATTTACAGCATGCTAGATGGTCATAAACATCTAGAGTTTAGGCCAATAGAAGTTAGATTGCTATTTATTTGAAACAATCCTAATTATAGAGTTGGCTTAGCAGCCAGTCCATGTTTAAATTTTAATTTGTAAAATAGGCAAAAATCATATTTTAAAACAATGGATAATTTTTTAGCAGGAAGAATAATCGAAAAGAGAAAAATAAATAATATCAGAATAAAACTTGTGAAGGAAAATTTCAAAAGCCATATAAAATACTTATGATTGATTAGAAACAAGACATGACAGTTTTACTCTAATTGGATATCTTACTTCTTTTTTTGTTTACTCTCTCTTCATCTTCCTTGACTGATAACATCATAATAAATAATCTCAATCTCATATAAATACCGTGTTATATGCTGTTATATGTTATTATATTTTATATTTATATGTTATACAATCTCATAATGTGCTTTTCGTCTGCGCTTTAAAACAAATAAATATTTGAAAAAATTCAACAACATGAGCCGACATGTTTTCAAGAAACGTTTGAAACATCATTTGTTTTGACATTTTCAAGTGAAGTTAGCACTGTCATTATAGCACTGCATCAACGAACCAGCTCTCCCCAACAAAGGCTTTCCACATTGCTCACCATCAATATGAAACAGTTTGCAACTCATTATCTGTTAACAATCATCGATAGAAAAGTTTAAGAAGCGATTGATACAGCATCTGCTCAAACAGGCCTTTACTGGCCGAGCTGACATTTGTTTATCATCCAGGTACCTCGGACACTATGCATAAAAGGCGTCAAATGACATGAACAAATGACATTATAATTATTATTACTATTATTATTATATTATAATTATATAAAATAATTTTAATTAGTATGTTTTTAGAAACAAAATAAAAAATAATAAAAGTACACTTTCAAAAGTAAAAAAAATGTAAACTAGAAACTAAAAGAAATATCTCAAAAATACCTATTTGAAATTGATAAAAATGAAAAACATTATTGATTATCCGATAATTTATCGGATTCATTATCATCGCCTCATTTATCTTATAATTTATTTTATCTTCTATCCCTAACTTAACTAACCGGTCCGGACCGAAGCCACTGCTTAATTATTTATTGTAAATTGTTATTACAAAAAATAAAATTTTAACAATATTTCATTGGTATTATCATTAGCGCTACTCGAATTATTATAAACCGTCACCTAAAATCAGCTCCCCTGCACGTCCATTTTATGAAAATTATGTAAATAATAATCAATTTATGTAAATTCCACCCCTTTTATCAAAGACACTGTTATATAATTATATGTCGATAATAAAACCCTTTTATTTAAAATACATTCACGCACATAATTTGATTAAATACGAATAAATTATCTTTAAAAATATTAAGATGCTTTACAGCTTTAGGAAAGGCTCAATTAATGCAGCCGCATTAGCTTATGTTCTTCGATTTTTATTCAAACCCGCGTAATGTATATATCCACGCGTTTTATAATTATACGACCAAATACTTGGGGACAATGTTTTCTTATTATTATTTAAGTAATCAGGTAAATTCTGTCGCAACCATGGAACTTAAAACTACAATTATCCTATCGTATCCCTTCCATTATACGCTCTACTGGAAGCAAGAAAAACGTTGATATCATGCACCCATTATGATTGGACCATGGATATCCTCCACATGGATATATCCATGCGGAGGATATATCCATGTGGAGGATCTTCCAGCGGGATGTGTGTGATATGATCGTGTATTGACAGCAAGAACATGCCGTTTTTTTGTCGTCAATATCTTCAGTAAAAGTTTTAAACAGGCAGCTTGAATTGAAATAGTTTTTTTTAATAAATTAGTGAAACCGGATTGTCATCAGTATTAGCAATTACCAGCGAAATAAGTTGCGTCAACTATTAATATTGAAACAATATCTAAAATGCAACGAAAACGAGTTGTTGCATGCAACATGCCCACAAACGTTACAATCTGCTTCACTGTAAATAATTTGCAACATTTCGAAACATTAAGTCTTAACACATATCCAATCCAACGTGACTGAGTACGTATTTGCAATGCTGTTTCTGACTAAAATACATTCAACTGCTTTAAATAATTTTTATCTTGATTTGCTCTTGATTCTCAGGGCTGTCCATAAGGGATGTAAAGCTTTGGTAGTGACTTAAAAATTTTTTGACATTGTGCCGGAGGGAATAGAAGTTAAATTTCTATTTTGAATAAAAATTTAGACAAGTTTTTGTTAGTACGTCATTCATGGGCCTTATAATATATGCCAAACGTTGAAGTTGGCTTCTCCGTTACCTTGTTCATTTCCACTCAACTTGTAGAAAACGAGGCCAATGAACACCTTGCAAACAGCTAACTTGAAAAGACCGACCTCACTTTTATCGTAGGGCATATTTGTGTCTGATGGCTGTCTCACTTTTCAGAAAACATAGCTACCATTTGTTCGTTCCTGTTAAAATGCTTTACGCAAACAATCCAGCATCACGAATGAATTATTGGAAATTAATATCAACTTCATCTAACTTGGGCTTGAAGGTAAATAACAAGGAAGCTAAATTCTATGATGAGTAGCGAACCTAATTTTTTTTGACGAACAAAAGTTTGTCCAAATTTTTAATTCACAATAGAAATTTAGCTCTTATTTTCCCCCCTCGGCATAATGTCGCAAATTTTTTGACCCATGCCAAGGATTCACATCCCTTATTTATAGACACCTCTAACTAAAAATTTCGTCACATCCATCAATTTTCTAAACTTTTATAATTTATTGTTAATCAACTTGCTCAAATATTTTCCAAAAAGCCAAAAAAAGAAAACTGATCCATAAATAAAGTTATTTTTTTATTCATTAACAAACTATGTGGGACAGTTGTTCAAAATTATTTACAAAGACAGAGTTCATCCGGAATAAAAGTGGATTGATATCCTTGCTTCATTCATAGTCATCTCGCTGAAATGAAAAATAACATTCTTATTTATAACAATATAATATATTAGAAAATAATAATATTATAAAAAATTATTAACCATCTCGTTATATTCCATCAAATGTTTTCTTATTGCAGATGCGTGCGACCATGTTACAAAATCTTCCATATTTCTTCAAAGGTAAGAATTATTTTGAAAAGCTTATTAACAATTAAAAAAAGACTGAAATATTATCGAGAACTGATAATTTCCGTCAGTTTGTGTCAAAAAGACATAATTTTATTGAAAAGAAAAATCTAACATTCTGTTAAATTCTATTAGTTAAGATAGTAAAAATTGTGTAATGAATAATTCCACAAAAAACGGATATGGATTTTATTTATATATAGATCACTATTATTACGTTATTTATCATAAATTTGATGCCAATGTTTATTTGGGCTACTCAAGAAAAATGGAATATAATCAAAGTTACCTGGTTACGAGGAAGGCAGGATCAGTAACTACTTCTGGTCCTACTCGTACATCTGTGAGATTTGATAGATGTTTAGACATTATCAAACTAAATAACAAAAATATCAATGATCATGCATTAAAAATTGTGAGTGAATTTTCAGTTTAGTATCTATTGCAGTTTATATGGCCATCCATTGCTTGTCATTTTCATCACTTTTTTAGAAGATAGGCCATCTGTTTTTATCAACCTTTTTTGCCCGTTCTAAACATTCAACCTAAGTCATACTCAGTTGTCTTTTTCTAAATGGAAGCCAACTTTGGCATTATTGTAATGGTTAAAAGTCTAGCTGGTCCTGCTGATGCAGTGACTGGATTGCAATAAAAAAATACCTGCCCATTGCATGCAGCATGGCTGGTGTGTTGAATTACGTGTATTCAAATTGGTGTGTTTGGATGCTTCTAAAAATTAATTTGCAAAAATCGTGAAAAAGTGTTTTAAAACTCCTAATTTTTTCAATCTGAAATAAAGAAAATAGTTAATTTTTAGAATTAAGTTTTAAATTTGATAGCTTATATACAGGAAAATATTGATAACAAAAAGTGAACTAACGTCCCTGCTCGATGAACGTGACTGCAGCTTTCATATTCTCACACATGTGACTCCTCACCATGACAGCCGGAAGTCTTCTCCTGTCAAACATCATTTCACATTTTATGAATCGTTCAGACAAGAACATTCAGAGCAAAGCATACAAAGAACAATAATCTATATCGAATGGGCCACTATAAATAGGGCAAATGGTGAAATGGCAATTGACCAAATGGCAATTGACCAAAATTTGAGAATGTTTCATAATTATGCCCACGATGACTCCACACGTTGGCGGGTAAAAGGTTAACCTTTTACCCGCCAACGTTCCCAAACGGGAACATAAGTTCAATGGTTAGTTATTTTTTCAAATATTTTAGATAGCTTGATGAAATTGCGTGGATATACTGAATTAAAGTCGATAAATGTAACAAATAAATATTACAAGGTTTTGACGTTTAATAAAAATGAAGGTTCAAAGTTCATCAAAAATTTGCTCGATGGGTACATTTTCAAGTTTATAATTTTTTTCAACATTATTCAATCATTATACTATTTATTGTTGTTTTCCTATTTACCAATATGCTGGCAATGATTTTGGACCACATTGCATGTAAAAAAAAGTATAAGGTTCAATTTTTGTGTCAATTTTTATCTAAATGTTCCCAATTGGGAACGTTGGCGGATCAGAATACAAAAATATAAAAAAAAATTTTTGCAAATATTTTTATATTTGTTCACATAATAACATTTATTTATTTGTTTATTCATTTGTTCATCATATTTTCAGCCGGGCGCAAATGTACGTGTCATAAAAAGCGTTATATAAACCAATTTTTTTTATTGATTGATTGATTGATTCTTTGTATATCAAGTCTACGTTCTTTATTATCGCAAATATGTCTGCTCGGCGTTGTTTAACATTAGCTGAAGCTGTGAATCTGATTGAAAATGCATATGATCTTGAGGATGACGGTGAAATCTTAATTTTACTACCTAATGATCGGCTGGAGGATTCCGACATTGAGGATATCAATGAAAATCAATTGGATAGCATTGATCCCGGCAAAGTATGCGGCGAATTGGATGTTATTGTGAAAAATGCGTCTTCGGCAAATAATATTTCAGATGACTCAGACGAGGAAATTTTAACAAGAAAGGTAGGTCTCAATTTTATAACTTTTTTTATTTGTTAGCATAACCTTTATGAAATATACACATCAGATACCAGCAAAACGGTCAAAAAAAGATGGTCCCCAACCTAAATGGATGAAAAAGAATAATTTTGAAAAACCATTACCAAAATCGAAACCTAAATCATTGTCTCAGGTGGATGCGAATCTTATTTATAAGTCTCCTTTTGAAATTTTTATACAACTTATTGGAGAAGATTACTTAGATTATCTTGCACAAATGACAAATCTTTACGCCAGGCAAAAACTAAGCAGTGTTGATACTACAGCTGATGAATTGGTACGTTTTTTCGGAATCCTTATTTTCAGTGGATACCATAAAGTTCCTGAAGAAGATCACTATTGGTCTACTGCTGATGATTTGTCCAACAACATAATTTCAAAAGTCATGTCTCGGAAACGTTTTAGAGAATTGAAAACATACTTTCATTTAGTGGATAATTTGAATCTGGAAAATGGTAAAGCTGCAAAAGTTGCCCCGTTTTACAGACATTTGTCAACAAAGTTTTTACAATTCGGAGTTTTCACTGAAAGTCTTAGTATTGACGAATCTATGGTACCGTATTATGGACACCACAGCTGCAAAATGTTTATCCGTGGTAAGCCCATTCGTTTTGGCTATAAAGTATGGATGATGTGCAGTCCCGATGGCTACCCATTTCCTATGCAAATTTATACTAGTGCCAAGGATTCTCACACGCAATCAGAAAAGGTTGGAGAAAAAATTCCGCTTGGAACTCGTGTAGTGAATGAACTATTATCTGTCATAAAAACTCCAGAAGAACATAGCATTTACTTTGACAACTTTTTTTCATCGTATGCTTTGTTGGATGAATTGCGGCAAAAAGGATTCAAAGCAATTTGTACTATACGAGAAAATCGCACAAATAAATGTCCATTAGTCTCATGAAAACAAAGTCGCGGAGATTTCGACTACAATGGTGATGGTAAAATAATTTGCGTACGATGGAATGACAACAGTGTTGTCACCCTTATTTCTAACTGGATTGGTGCCCTACCCACCCAAAACATCATGCGATATTCTGCAAAACAGAAGCAAAAAGTCGCAGTGAAACAACCAAAAGTTGTTGCAATGTATAACCAAAATATGGGTGGAGTTGACCTATTGGATCGTTTGCTTAGTTCTTATCGACCCATTCTTCGATCAAAAAAATGGTGGTGGAACCTTTTTGCAAACGGTTTGAATATGGTTGTAGTAGCTGCATGGAGGCTTCACTGCCACGCTGTAGGATCACGGCAAGCAAAAAGCCATTTAGAATTTCGACGTGATGTTGCTGCAGTAGCCATGAAAGTTGGTCTGAACGATTTCCGAAGCAGGAAAGGTGGTCCAACAAGTCCTATCAACAAGAACGTCAAGGAATCAACTGTTGGACATTATTTGTCATCAACTACACAAGGAAGATGTAGTTTATGCCAAAAAAATTCCCGTAAATGGTGTGAAATTTGCGGCAAACGTTTGCATGAGAAATGTTTTCCAAAATTTCACAACTTATAAAATTGAAAAGATTTATAGAATTATGCATAAACTTTTCATTTTGTCATAATACAATTGATTTTCATTTTATCATTGAAGTTTATTGTATGATACTAATGTTATAATAAAAATTACGAACAAAAAGTGTTTTTATAAAATTTGTATTTGTAGCCGCCAACGATCCCAAATGGGAACATACCTACATCTCGACTTTTTGATGACGTATGTCACTGAAATTTTGTGAGGAATCTTAGAATGTCATCCATAGAAACATATAAAAAATTCATTCAATTATATTGACGGGAACATATAGCGGCGGGTGAAAGGTTAAGAGAAGCCTCACATAAAGTACATATATAAAAAATGTTCTGAAACGTTTTCTTGGAGAAAGTTTTTGAATTATAAGTATGTTAATAATAATGTTTATTTCTCACTTTTATGTTACTGATCATGCATTTAATAGTTTTAACTCATATATATATTTCTATTTTCATTTCAAATTTCATAAACTCTTATTATATTATAATAATATATATATTAATGGTGAAAATCACAGCATGTTCCACATTAGTTAGCTTTCTGTTTAATTTTTCAATTTTTTTAACGGCATATCGTAAATCATTCTCAAGTTTTTTGAGTTCAAAAGCAAAATTTTTATTTAATTTAAGCATGATAGAACACTTAAACATGATAGAACAAAAAAGGTTTTTTCCGTATTCTATACAATCTTCGGTGTTCGAATTGATACGTTATGTATGTGGCCGAATGCTCAAGTATATATATATATCCTGTGCCTCTACAATGCTTATTCTTTGAATACTTAACGGCCATTTAAATATTTATTACAATCTTCAACTTCGTCCAATATAACACGTCATCAATACCATGATTCCTCTGTTTCTAAATTTATTGGTGGGAAGGGTTCAAAGGGTTCACGTTTTTTTGTTCTATCATGCTTAAATTTTCTATCATGCTGAAAATAAAAAAATTATAAATAAAAATTATTAATGAAAAATTAAAAAAAAATAAATAAGAAGCTAACTAACACAGAACATGGTGTGATTTTCATCAATAATTACATTTCTGAGAGTCATAATCCAATATATATATATATATATATATATATATATATATATATATAATAGACCATAATTTTTACAATATTCTATAAATTCTACCGAATGTTTGGCGTTAATATGTCTGTAGTATAAAAAAAAAAAAAAAATGACAACCTCACTTCCAACCCGGCGCTCAACCAACAACGAAAACAAAGAAGTAATAAAAACTAGCATCGTAAATAGTGACAAAGAAGAATATGATGCTATCGATGAAGAAAAGGAGACCAAAGAAGATGACCAGCCAATTAAGAAACCTGACACCTAATTCGCATCAAAGTTCAATTTTACAACACCAAAGTTAATTTTTACAACGTCAAAGTTCATCTTGACAAAGTCAATATTTCCCTATATATACAGCAAGGAGCACTGATGATGATTCATTCGGAATCGAAATATGGCCTTATTTGCAGCATGAATTCGAAAAATAAGTTTATTTTGAATTTTAATAAACTAAACGTTCACCAAAAAACTTTAGTGAGACAACAACAACAACAACACGTTTAGACGGCATTTTCCCCGAGATCGGGGGTTGCCGTTTGGCTACCTATGATGAAACGCGAAATACCCCTCGACGCCATCCACATCTGTCACTCGCCTCAGTATCACGAACCCCGCTT
>NW_008703664.1:3774466-3778771 GCF_000326865.2 Helobdella robusta | reverse complement strand
CCCCACACATCATCCTCACCATAGCTCTTTCAGCCCTCTGCAGTACACTTTCCTCCTCTCTCCTCAACACCAAAAAACTTTAGTGAAAAAAATCGAAAAAACGAACTGCAAACATATTAACGCCAAACATTCGGTAGAATTTATAGAATATTGTAAATATACACAACCAACCAACACCTACGCTAGAGAGGACAAATGTTGTGTACCGTTTTATGTGCCCTATGCCACACAGTGTTGTGGAGAGTTATATCGGTCACACACGTACTACTCTCTCTCGTAGACTTACAATGCATATACAGGATGGTGCAATAAAGAACCATATGGTTAGTGAACACCATATGCCTCTCACCAGGACCATTTTGGATTCGAATACTACGATACTTGACACTGAAATGCATCCTGGTCGACTTAAAATCCGTGAGGCCCTGTATATCAACAAACATAAACCCACTTCAAACAAGCAATCAAGCAGTTTCGACCACATCCTACAACTATTTTCTCAATACCGGGATCAGGCTCTACTGTGTAACGTTGTACGTGAGCAACCGTGCTTGCCTGTATCACCAAGATATGAATATCATTCGCAGGCAGACAGCTTTCTACCGGTCAATACACAATTTATAAGTGTACGTCGGAAATCTACTACATTTACATCTTTAACTACTCTATTACAGTCTTAATTAAATTCAATTCCCATTACATAATTCATAGTACATTTATCGTATTTCATTTTATTTACTAACTTATTTATTTTAGTTTATTTTATTCCTACATACATTTTATAACCACATAATCTTAGTTATGCATTTAATTTGTGTAGAATATACTTAGCGTTCCATAATATTTTTATACTAGTGATTACACCACATTCATCACACACGTATTGTTTATTTCCTATTCTTCCAACTTTCCAGTTTTATTTTCATTTATTTTACCTTTTATTAATTAGTAACTTTTATTTAATTTCATGTTTTAGTATTAAATTTATCTTTTAGGTTACATCCTTCGCAAGGTACCATTTTAACTTCACTTTCAATTCCAATTTTATTTTTAATATCTTATCTATCATGTCCGCTAAATAATTTACATAATTCGTTTAATTCTCATTTATTTTAATTAAATTTTTTATATTTCATTGGTTTTAGGCTCTGATGATGGCTGCTTAGCCGAAACAACGTTGTCAGCTTCTAATATGTCACAATTTCACAATAAATATGAATGTCAAAAACTACGCTGTGTTGAGTCCATAAAAAAAAAGTTGATAAATGCAAAATGGGCAAATAAATTTAACAAAATATATATATATATATACTTTTCATGTTTATTAAATTCTGCGTTTGTTAGGTTATGATTTTTTGAAGATAAAATATGTAAATATTGTCTGCATTTTTAATTATATCGCTATTAAAACTTGTTCTAAATTGAAAGCAAACACTTACTTTATTTCCATAATTTTAGTTTAATTCGATTATTAAACCTTTTTAAAACTATTTGTATCTATTCATATCAAACCAGAATTTTCTATTTTTCTTAATTGTTCTAATACTAAAAGTAAATGGTCGAACTTTTGAGGTTTCAAAAAATTATAAGCAAATGAGACTTATTTAAAATAATTTTCCTATGAATCTACCTGCAAAATGATGAGGCGTTGATATTATCACAGAGCTCTAAACTTCTTTTTGTCGGTATCAAACCCATCCTGTGCCTACAAAACAAAAAAGTTTAAAAAATTAAAGTTAAAAACGTAATTTTGGAGCGTTGTTTACTGATGCAAGACTACGTTAGATCACTTGCAAGTGAATGCTATCATCATATGTGTGGATTGAGATTTGTTCGGAAATCATTAAATAGGGACATCCTACAAAGTCTAGTACATGCATTCGTACATTCAAAGTTGGATAATTACAATGATTTGTTCTGTGGCACTGCAAATAAAGTGACAAGTCAGCAGCAGTCAATAAAGATTGGGCTGCAAAGATTGTAATGGGTGCATCACAGTTGAACACGTTACTCCAATTTTGCGTGAATTGCATTGGCTGTCAGTTAAAAAAAGAGTTGAATTCAGAATTACTGTTGTAGTTTATTAATGCAAGAATGACCTGGCCCCAAATACCTTTATGACAAAATTGTTTAGAGGGATATTCCAATTCATCAACTTTCAGATCAATCAACCAATCAATCGATTGATTGATATATATTTTCCAATTCAACAACTTTCTGATGATTTAAATCTGCTAAATGTTCCTTTCGCTAAATTGAAAATAGGATAAAAAATTTTGCTATTGTTGGAACGATGATTTGGAATAGTCTGCCACAACATTTACGCGGCTCGGATCTCACCCTTGCAATGTTTCGAAAAGAATTAAAGGTTGTTTATTTTCTCTGGACAATTTATGATTTTAGTTATTCGCGTTTTTGAGAAGATTTAAAAAAACACCAAACAAATACTCATTATAACAATAATAATTAATTAAATAAATAGCAATTAATTATTAAGGAAAACAGTTACAAACTCCATACAGTTTTTCAAGAAGATGGGCTGTGGCTTCTATCCTAAAAACATTTTTAGGATCAACATTTTTTATTTTTCTGCACAAATCTCTTATGTGACGTGACAGCTTGTTGTAACTAGCAAATTAAAAAAATACATAAATATCATTAACAAATTTATCTTCTACACGACCACAAAATCAAACAATTATCAAATTTTTACACAAAAAATTATTTAAATTAACAGATTAACTTATAAAATATATAAATCAGACCCTTTTTAGATACTTTTTATTTTATATCATTTTTTGGTGTTTAAATTCTTAGGTCTTATCTTATACGTCAACTTATACTTATAGCGTCAAATCTCTAAATTCCTCATATGTGCAGACCTTCCCAAACTTTTAATTTTGAAGCATCTCCAACTTGTATTCAGAAAAGGAAAAAGTAAAGCAAACTATGTCATTGTCATTTTTGGTTTGGGCATGCCAAGGCGCTTGGACCACTGGCGTACCGATGGGGGGGGCGGATCGCCCCGGGCCTCCCATTTGGAGGGGGCCTCCAAAAAGCCAATTACGAAAATTTTTAAATAATTTATTTATTTAGTAAGTGTATAGACGTGATTTTGTGTTTTGATTTTTTAATATATTTATTTATAAATAATCTGAAGTAATGCATATACTTAGTTCGAATAAACGCTTTTTTAAAATCCTGACCGAATTGGTAATCCACGTCTATTTTTAGTCGGACATTGACATCATTATACATGAATGTGATTGGTTGATATAGTTTTTGGACGAGTCGGCTTTTTCAAACTTTTTTTGTTGTCTGTTCCGTTTGGTTTATTAGAGTGAGTTTTTAATTTTATTTATATATTTATCAATCTCTTCTTTAATAAGTTTAAATATAACTTACTATCTTTCAGGTAAGAAAAACAGAAAATATACTTTCACCCACCGGTACTGACTCACTAGTTTAAATCTAAGGTACAAAAAGTGTTGATAGGTAAAGACGGATATCTGTTCTCCACGGTTTACGTGACTGATGTTACACCATTTTTTTTCACTTTTAATTTTTTAAATTATATTTTAAGCCCTGAAGTTAAAATAAATTATTAGAATTAAAACACTATCAACTTTTAGATAGATACGTGATCATGTAGAGACATCATCCAAGTGGAGCACAAAAACGAAAAATTTTGAAAAGTAGAAGGGAAGAAACCGAAGCTCTGTTTGGATCAATGCTTAAATTTGTTAACCAAGTTGCCAAACCAGAATCCATTATTGCTAGTTCATCAAGTCAGCAGACTGATTTAGATACAACCGTAGAATCTGACCAAGGAAAAACAACCACCGAAACTGAAACGTCAAACCAACAATGCGAGGATGAAAGCAATTTTTCTAGTGAAAATGATATTTTTTTAAATTGTGATGTGGGAAATTGGACAATTCCGTTATCAGATAACATCAGAATCAGTATAGTAAAACTAAAGAGTGAATATTTCCAGAACAAAAATGGTCCATTTAGAGTGGTTCAAAGAGTAGGGAAGCAAACAAAGGGTCAAACTCGACAGTTGACAAAGCATTGGTTCTACAAGCATCTTCCAAATGGTGAAAAAGTTCTCAGAAAGTGGATGGTTTATTCTCCTTCCAAAAAATGTTTATTTTGCTTTTGTTGTCGACTTTTTGCTGCTTGTGATAAAGAAAGTAATAATTTTTCAAAATTTGTTACAGGGTTTAATAATTGGTGGAAACTAAACCCTAAGATTTCACATCACGAAAATTCTGAAATTCACTTAAACAATCATAAAAATGA
>NW_008703664.1:3682406-3773327 GCF_000326865.2 Helobdella robusta | reverse complement strand
ATGCGGTTCGACATTTGGTAATAACCACAGCAGATCTTCTCGCATGAAACTGAGGCAAACTTTGAGGGGACAGTTATGTTATTTGAAGCTAGATGCAGCAACTCGTGGTAATAAAAACTATCTTGCCATTAATTTACAATTTTATAATGAAACAAGTAATAAGTCTGAAATAAAAACCCTAGATATAGTTGACACTGAAGGAAATCATAACTCTTTGTATGTAAAAAATCAAATTAAAGAAACCTTAAAAAAATTTGATATTGAAGAAAAACAAATACTTAGTATTTGTGTAGATAATGCAGCAAACATGACATCTGCTGTAAATAAACTTGGAATTCGTGAAAGCATCACTCAAGGTGAAGGTAATGAAGAACCTGAGGATATTGATGAGAACAGTGCAAACATTTTGCAACAGTGGGTCAATGATCCTTCTGAAATATTACCACAGTGGGTTAATGAAGACACAAACATTCAATTAATGAGGTGTGGGATTCATACTCTTCAACTGGCCATTTGGGATGGATTAAAAAATGAACGAGTAACAAAAATTCTAGGAAGAATTAGGCAAGTTGTAGTAAAATTACGAACACCAACAATCCGTAGTATTTTATTGAAAATGTATGGAAAAACACAATCTTTAGATACAGTAACAAGATGGGGTTCAACATATGCAATGCTTGATCGTCTTCTGTTTTTCAAAGGCTATTGCGAACAAGTTGTAGCTGCTGCAGGAACAAAAGATTTAGAACTTAGCAAAGATGAATGGAATGAAGTAAAAAATATCAGAGATGTTTTGGAGAAACCTAATATCACTATAGTTGCCCTTCAAGCTGCTGATCTTACTCCAGGTATGTTTATGAAGGAGTGGTGTAAACTTGAAAAATGTTTGGAAGAAAATGGAGAATATGTTGCGCTAGGAATTTTATCTTCTATGAGAAAGCGGAAAGAAAAGCTTTTACACAACACACATTTTCTTGCTGGAGTGTATGTTGATGCTAGATACAGAATCTTATTGAATAAATCAGAAAAAATCAAAGCCAGAGAAGGTTTGGCTGATATTCAATTGCGATTAAAAAGAAAAAAAGTATTTGATTCAGCAAAAGAGTCAACATCTGTTAATGTGTCCCAGCCAACATGTGATTTAAATTTTATCTCTGAAGATGATGATGATGATGATGATTTTGATAGAAGAGAAAACACACGCAAAATTTCTATGAAATCACACATTGAAAATGATTGTGAAATACAAAGGCATTTTGAAGAGGACTGTAAAGCTATTGAGGATGTTGGAAGAATAAAGGTGAATGTCTTCGAAGCCATTGCACATTATCCAGATCGAATCAGACAGTCAAGCAGAATAGCTGCAAGTATGCCAACATCACAAGCCAGCGTTGAAAGATTATTTTCAGCTTTGAAATTAATACTAAGTGATAACAGACAATCGATAAAAGAAGATTTGCTTTCCGCTATTTTGTTTATTAGAATGAATGATAGAATTATTGACTTAACTTGATTATCTTGTGTCTGTATGGTGTATCATTTTTATTTTTAGAACCTGTACTTTCTTAATTTTTTGTATATTTCATCAATTTAACTATACGTTACGGAAGTGGTACTAAAAATCAATCAATTGATTGATTAAAAAAATATTTGAAAAAATTTGTGTTAATTGATTCTAAAACACACTCCCGCCTCGGAGCACGGAGCGGAGCAAACTTTTTTTATGCTGGAGCGGAGCTGGAGCGGAGCAATTCAAAAAAGTGCTTGCTCCAAAGCCCTGTTTTACACTGCTTATTGGATGTCACCATGTTTCTAGCAAAACAAAATTTACATTTTCGAGGCCACAGTAAAGATGACTTTTCTAACAACAAAGGCAATTTCTTAGAGTTAGTTGAATTAATTTCACACTACGACCCTGTCTTAAAAGAACATTTAGTGAGGGTCCAACATAGCAAGGCAGGAAACACGATTTCATATCTTTCCCCTAAAATTCAGAATGAATTTATTTCTATATTGGGAGATACTGTGAAACAGAAAATTATTGATGATGTAAAGCAAGCAAAGTATTACAGGATAATGTTTGATTCAACACCTGATATATCTCACCAAGACCAATTAAGTGAGATTATTAGATATGTTCATATAAAAAACAAAAATGTAGAGGTAAGAGAATCATTTTTAGGATTTTTTCCTCTTGCCAGAAAGAAGGCTATTGATATCACACAAAGAATTGTAAATATTATTGATGAAGAGGGTTTGGACATAAACCTATGTCAAAGCCAAGGTTATGACAATGCTTCGGTAATGTCAGGTGTTCATTCTGGGGTACAAGCCAGGATCCATCAAATAAATCAGAAAATTTTATTTGTACCTTGTTCTAATCATTCACTTAACTTGAGCGGGGTTCACGCATTTGGAAGCAATCCAACTTGTGTAACGTTTTTTGGAACAATTGTAAGCATTTACAACTTCTTTTCTTCATCAACTCATAGATGGGATATATTGTCAGAAATAGTCAGGATCACTGCAAAAAGGCTAACAGGAACCAGGTGGAGTGAGTAATATCATGCGGTGAAACCTATAATGAATCATTTCAGCAAGTTGGTACAGGCTTTAGAAAAATTATGTGATCCATCAGAAAATGTAGATACAAGAGGTTCAGCTCAAATTTTAATGAAAAATATTCAAGATTTCAAATTTCTTGCTTATCTTCATTTCTGGAGCAGTACTCTTGAGGAAGTCAATCATACTCAAAAATACTTGCAAACAGAAGGAATTGGTTTAGATAAAACCATTGAAAAATTAGATACCTTAAAACTTTTTCTGCATGAGAGTCGCGATGAATTTGTTGAAAATGCATTGATATTTTCTTCAAAAATTTGTGAAGAAATGGGAATAGCTACAGAAAAATTGGGTCGAAAAAGTCAAAGAAAGCTTATGCCTGGAGAAGAAAGTAAAGATGAAGCTTTAACGTTAAAACAGGAATTGAGACGATCAATGTTTCAGTCACTTGATAATTTTTATCAAGATCTTAGAAAAAAGATAGAATCAATGCAAAATGTATATGTAAAATTTGCAGCCATTCAATCATCACATCTTATTGGAATGGAGATAGAAGAACTTTCAAAGCTGATACCAAATCTGACAGAAACGTTTGATGAACTAGAAGAAAATGAAATGATACCCGAAATTAAACGATTAAGACATCATCTTCAAGCAGGAAAAATTGAGAAAGATGATGTTAAAAAATGGTCTGCACTGAAAATGTTAACCTTTATAATAGAAATTGATTTACACGAGTCAGTTCCAAACTTATATTTAGCTTTAAAGATTTTTTTGACAGTGTGTGTTTCAATTTCTTCTTGCAAAAGAACCTTTTCAAAATTGAAGCTGATTAAAAGTTATCTTCGTTCGACAATGAGTCAAGCATGACTTAATGGCTTAGCAATCCTATCAATTGAAAACACAGTGGCGAGAAATATTAACTTTGATGAAAAAATACAAATATTTTCTGATGCAAAATCTCATAAAAAACAGTTTTAATATATTTTTTGATTAGCTGAATCAAAATTTTGTGGCATATGTGTACTGACATGTGTAAATGTTTTGTATCTATGTATATTGCATTTTTGTAAAACATAAAATATAAAAATATTTTTCATTTATTTTCTGCATCATCAGCCAATTAAAAAATGAAAAAAAAGAATAAGTGCCTTATCCTTTTCTGGACATCGGCAACCATCAATTTCCACAAAATATGGATTGTGGTTAGTTTTTGTAGTTAGTAGTTAGTTTACCATTTCTTTTTGCCATTGCATCAAATAAGCGACCATATGATGGTCTTTGGGATGAACAGCATGGTATGCTTTCGAACTGGATGACACTGACTTCAACGACCAAGCAGATAATCATTACATCCACCATATAATATCTATGTATATGTAATACATATTATTTATTTATGAAAGGCATCACAAATATTTCCGCCCCGGGCCTCAAAGGCCCTAGGAACGCCAAAGGCTTGGACAACAGCAAGCGATATGACGAGTGTGGCATGTTTTAGGAATAAGATAAAGTAGATATGTTGAATTGAACTGAACAATTATGGTTAATTAGTTGTTTCTGGTGTTTTAATTAATGTTATAATATTAATTTGATGTTAACATTTGATTTATGACATTATATAAAAGTTTCTTTTATTGATTTTGAGTTTGTATTTAAAAAGAAGTTTGAAATTAACTCGTCTCGTAGTTTGAATTATTGATTTCGTGAAAAAACCCTGACATCTGGTGCAGTCGACAGGATATTAAACAGAACTTTGCGTGATCATTATGATTATGATATAATAATCTCAGATAAAAGTCTGTGAGAGTCATTAAATGTTTTTATGAAATAAAACATAATTTTAAATTTATAAAAATATTTAGTATAAATTGTAGGTTGGTTATTGTCAGGGCTAAGGTTAGTTATCTCAACATTAAATTTGTCATGTGATTTGCTAGCCTCATGTTATTATAGCTCTGATTATAAATTAAAAACCCAAACTTTAAGCCAAATCTGCTGGTTTTAAAAATTGTAAAAATTATATTATTTAATTGTATTTTGGAAACGTAAAAAATCCTTACATAGTATAATCTTCCCGCTTCTGAATATAATATTTTTTCATAACTTTGGCCTCGTGCAGGTTGTTGTCTATATTCCATGATATGAAATCGACTTTTTTCAACAGTTTTTTTTCGTGATACTTTAGCTTTCGAACCATTTCTTAAACGCTAACAAAAGCTTACCAAAAAATTATTTATCAGTTGCCACTAAACGTTTTTAAAACTTTGCAAAATATAAACACACACACACACACACACACACGCTTGTAAAGATGCGTTAAGTGGCTAAAGCATTAACATCAAATGCAAAAATCTATTTTTTTATATGGAAAGCCGTAAATAATATTTTAAATTGCTTTTTATACCTTTATGACATCCGAAAAAAAGATTGATTCCTTATTAAACAAATAATGTGAAATTATTAATTATACTTTAGTTATAAAATTTAATTATAATCATATATCATAAAATTTTCATGTCTAAAATATTTTGCAATCATTGAATTTTAAACTGGAATTTTGATCTATCTTGTCTCCCTCATTGCACGCACTACTGAAAACAATCAATCAATCAATCAATCAATCAATCAATCAATCAATCAATCAATCAATCAATCAATCAATCAATCAATCAATCAATCAATCAACCAATTAGTTTATAAAGCGCTAGTTCCGCGATGTTCAAAAGCGCTCCTCAATGAATTTTGAAAACAGATGGGTCTTAAGATCTGCTCTGAACTTCGCAAGTGATGGAGAAGTAGTCAGAAAAGTAGGTAGAAAGTTTCAGAGAAAAGGACCAGAAAAAGCAAAAGCAGATTTAGCAAAAGAGTGTTTAACACGAGTTAAGAAAAAGCGATCTATTGATCTAAAATCAAATCAATGCAACTTTTTATGAAAATTATATAATTTAATGCTTGCATTAAATTAATAATGAGTTTTATAAAAAGTTTAAAATTAATGATTAGGGGGATGTTTATAAAACACAACAATCTCAAATTAGCTCAGCTACCAGATAAAAATACTAAATTTGACTAGATATTATGCAAATGCAGAAAATGAAAAAAATAAATTTTTTTAGATTCATAAATCTGCCTGTCAAGTACGACAAGTTTAATTTAACTCAGTTTTACGTCTACCAAAAGTAAGATGCTAAATATGCATAAAAATTTTGAAATGCATAAAATCAATTAATTTAAAAATAATCAAAATGAATTAAATCTTTAAAAAATAAATAAGTTTTTATTAATAAACTATAAAAATGTAAAAATAGTAAAATTTGATAAGTTCGGCAAATAAATTTTCATGGAAACTAGAGAATGAAATCAGAATCATCTAAAGCGTACTAAAACTGTGCTCGGGTGCGTTTTTGATCTATCAGCAAGCGAAAATGATATTGTGAAAGAGCAGTTTAAAAAACAGAAATCACGTTTAGACAAAATTGAAGAGAAACTGCAAAAAATAAAAAAAAACAGATGAAAAAATATCAAGAAAACGATTGAAGCCAACAAAGAGACATGGACAACAGTTGTCAGAAAGAGTGTGGACAAAGAGTTGAAAGTTGTGCAAGAAAAAGTCAAAAGTGTCGAAGAGAAAGTGGAACTAAATGCAGAAGAAGGAAAACGAAAAGAACGCAAAAGAAATAACATCGTCATCCATAAATTGGCAGAAAACAACGCGTCAGAAGCAAAAGAGAAAAATACGGCTGACAGAAAATCTGTTATGTTTCTTTTTAATGAAGTGTTAAAGGTTCGTGCAAGAATACGGATATAAAAAGTGTGTTTAGACTTGGAAAAATCAAAGAAGGAGAAAATGGAAGACCTTTTTTGATAGAATTTCTTGATGGAACACTGAAAAACAGAGTTTCAGAAAATTTGTCAAAACTCCGAAATGCGGATGAAAATTTTAGAAGGATATCGATGACGCACGATATGACAAAAACAGAAAGAGACCAATGCCGAGAGCTAGTGAAGGAGTCAAAAATTAGACAAAGCAAAGAAACATCGGGGGAATTTATTTTCAAGGTGAAAGGTCTACCAGGAGACATGAGAATTGTAAAGCTGAAGAATTATTAAATACAACGGGTAGCAACGCAGAGAAAGCAACAATAAAAAAGAAAAAAAACAAACCTGAAATTTTAAAATGTTTCTGTGTAAATACAAGAAGTATTGTAAATATTGATAAAAGAACAGAACTGGAGTTATATATAGAGAATGAACAACCCGATATCATAGGTATAACTGAATCATGGGCGAAAGAATCGATTCAAGATAGTGAGATAGAATTGAACGGATACGTAATGTTTAGAAAAGAAGGGAAACACAGTAGAGATGAAAGACAGGGCGGCGGAGTGTTATTGTACATAAACGAAAAACTGACTGCAATGGAAAGAAAAGACCTGAAAAACGACAAATTTAAAGAAATTGTTTGGTGTGATATAAAGAACGATACTGAAACACTGCGTGTTGGAGTATGCTACAGAGTACCAGATTCAACAAAAGAGAATGACAGCGGATTACGTGAACTGATCAGAAATGCCACAAAAACTGTTTCTGGACTGCATAGACGAAAACTTCCTTACTCAGCATGGGGAGAAAATATATTAGATTTAATAATATCAACAGAAGAGAACATAATAGAAGAAGTTAGGGTAGGAGAAGAATTTGGAACGAGCGATCATAGGATACTTAGATTCAACATAGTGTTAGAGCAGAAAAAAGAAGACGAGGCTTATTCAAAGCGCTACAATTATTTCAAAGCAAACTACAACAAGGTCAGAAATAAAATCATAGAGATGAACTTGGCAGAGCAATTGAAAGATTTGGGAGTGCAAAATAAATGGAAAACCTTTGTGTCCTGTATGAATAAAGTTGTTGAAGAAACTATACCGACTATCGGGAGAAGCAACAAAAAACTACCGTGAATAAATAAAAATGTACAGAAAACAAGAAGATCAAAATTTAAAGCATGGAAGAAGATGCAGGAGTTAAGACAGAGATATCTCAGAAATGCTAAAGATATCTCAAAAAGTGAGTTAGAAGCAGCAAGGGATAAATACATCAGAAAGAGAAATCTAGCAAAGGCAACAAACAGGAAAGCAATAAAGGAATATGAAGAAAAGCTAAGTGAGAACATAAGTACAGACAGTAAAAGCTTTTTCAGTTACATGAGAAAAAAACAAAAAAGGAAAGATAAAGTGGGGCCTCTGAAGACTGATCATGGCAACATTGTAACGGAAGAAAAAAAAATGGCTGAGATGCTCAATAACTACTTTGGATCGGTGCTGACAAAAGAAAATACAAATAACATAAAGGAGCCAAAAAAATTGCT
The DNA here is from genome assembly GCF_000326865.2 of Helobdella robusta. Taxonomy (NCBI): domain Eukaryota; kingdom Metazoa; phylum Annelida; class Clitellata; order Rhynchobdellida; family Glossiphoniidae; genus Helobdella; species Helobdella robusta. Next base: position 3,765,397 of record NW_008703664.1, on the reverse strand, counting down.
TGGGGGAAGCCAAGAAAGGATGCTTACAAGTGTTTACATAACAGAAGAGATGGTTGTCGAAATACTAGGCAGTCTCAAAGAGAATAAAACTCCAGGAATAGATGAGCTGCACCCAAAATTTTTAAAGGAAATAAGACATGAAGTAGGAGCCACACTGTGCGAAATATTTAATGACTCTTTAAGATAAGGAGATATACCAAGGGATTGGAGGGACGCTATCGTCACGCCATTGTTCAAAAAAAGACGTAGAAGCGAAACTAGTAACTACAGACCAGTTGGTTTAACTTGCATTATATGTAAAATATTAGAAAAAATTATCAAGAAGAATATAGTCGAGCACTTAAATTCTAACTGCATAATCAATGACAGCCAACATGGTTTTATGAAAGGACGATCCTGTCTATCTAACCTATTGGATTTTTTTGAAGATGTTTATGCTAACCTAGACCAGAATAACTCGGTAGACGTAATATATTTAGATTTTGCAAAAGCATTCGATAAGGTGCCACATAAAAGGTTATCCAAAAAGTTACAGACATGTGGGGTAGAAGGAAATCTGCTATAATGGATAAAAAATTGGTTGAAAGATAGAAGACAACAGGTGCGGATAAAAGGAATAAACTCGAGATGGATAGACGTAACAAGTGGCGTGCCTCAGGGATCGGTATTGGGACCGCTATTATTTGTGATATACATTAACGACATTGACGAAGGAATAGTCTCAAAGATTTCAAAGTTTGCAGATGATACCAAATTATGTGGGAAAGTCAGCAACGATGAAGATGCAGAAATATTGCAAAAAGACCTAGCACGACTGTACCAATGGTCCAAGGACTGGCAAATGCTTTTCAACGTTGACAAATGTGCAGTCATGCACTTAGGGAGGAAGAACGCTAGATATGAATATAAAATTGGTGAAAGAGAACTACGATCGACAGAGGAAGAAAAGGATCTAGGAATCATTGTTCATCAAAGCACAAAACCGTCAAGACAATGTACAGCTGCAGCGGCCAGAGCCAATACGATCTTGGGGTTTATAAGAAGAACAATGGTCAGCAGAGAGAAGCATATTATACTGAAACTGTATAAAACCCTGGTCAGACCTCATCTGGAGTACTGTGTTCAAGCATGAAGCCCATATCTGCAAAAAGATAAGGAAGTTTTGGAAAAAGTACAGTGTAGAGCCACAAGAATGATTAGACGAATCGGAAAAATGGAATACGATGAGAGATTGAAAAAATGCGACTTGACATCATTGGAAAAAAGAATATGTAGAGGAGATCTAATCTAAACATATAAATTGATCACGAATAGGGAAACAACTCCATACTCGAGATTTTTCAGGCTAGTAAACAGTGATAAACTACGAGGACACAGATTTAAGATTTTCAAAAACTCGGATGGAAAAATAAAGAGCAGATTCTTCAGCAGTAGAGTGGTCAACGCCTGGAACGAGCTAAGAGATAATGCAGTCTCTGCAAATTCACTCAACAGCTTCAAAGCCAAACTCGGACAGATAGGATATTAGGAGATCTAATTAGTAGTGGTTCTTACACAGACCATAGTCTTCTGAACCACTTTAAATCCCGTTAATAATAATAATAATAATAATAATATCAGTATGGGTAAAGTTTCGTTGCGTTGGTATCGTCACTTTTAATTGCCAGCCTACAATGGAAATTGATCGAAATGTTGCGGACACCTACATCGCTGAAAACTATTTTCATCGGAAATTTGAAAAATCAGATGGAAAGTCTGTTTTCGTAAGTCAATTGGTGTGTGGGGACGTAGGATGTGTAGTTTGGGACTCGGCTATCGTGATGTTCCACTTTATCGAAAAAAATAAATCATTTTTTTCTGGGAAAAAGGTTATTGATTTAGGATCAGGAACAGGACTGATCGGAATCCAAGCAGCAGCTTGTGGGTTAATAACATTGTTTTTGTGTTTTATATTAATTAGCTTTACTTATCCTGCTATTTATTTTTATGTTGTTACATGTTTTAAGAATTACAAATTAAGAAAAGTAATTTTTTATTTTTTAAATTGGATTATTTATGTTATATTATTATTAAAATAAATTCAAACTTGTAAGTAAAGCCCAGGTCAGTAAATGTCACGCCGTCAGCCATCATAATGCTTTCCTAAATATTACAACATATTGAATATAATTTAAGGCTTAAATTTTAACATTAATCTAACGTTTTTCTAAGCTAATGTTTTTTGAAATATTATAACATATATTACTCGTTATTATATAAGTCATTATAAATAAGTTAATGCTTAAACAATTATAAATTATAAAATTATTTAATCAAAATTTTACTATGTTAACATATTTAAATACGAAATAAACGTTTTTAAACATATATATTATGAATTTAATTATTGTTCAATAATTCAATACAAGTAAAAGACTTTAGTGCTTTTTCCTCTAAACCTTGGCAGGCATTATGATGTGTTACGTGTTACGTGTTCCCACTGTATCCAATTTGTTCTACTTTTATTGTCAGAATACTTGATTCCACATGTTGAACAAGGAGTCTGGTTTTCAGTGGTTGACAGTGCATTTCTTCTATTTTTATTTTTGTTAACTTTCTTAGGATCTGTTATAGTGAAATCCTTCAATAAACTTATTTTTTTGGCTGTGTCCTTCGGTGTAGGTGTTAATTTCTTTTTATTTGTATTATTAGCTTCCAGATGAGCTTTTTCTTGAGTGTCAGTAGCTATGAGACTTCTTCTTTTTTTCTACCTTTGTTGTTGTTTGTTTTTCTATTTCCTGCTTTTGGATATTCCTTAAACTGCTCCGACTTTAAAATGTGACAGGTGCTAGCTGTTCAGTATAGATAGACGTTGAACTAAATTTACTATGAATAGGATCCAGATGATCTGAAACGGATGGACAAGGCCCACTAAGAGCAGGATCCAGATAATCAAACAGATGGACAAGATCCAAATGATCAGATGTACAAGGTCCACTAAGAACAGGATCTGGACGATCTGAAACAGCACTCTGAAAAGATATTACAGTCAAAAGGATAAATTCCAGTTGACTAATCTAGAAAATATGTTTGACGGAGTTACAGATTTACAGTGTGCATACCCCACAAACGTTTGCAACTTCATAAATGCCAGCTGGTTCACCAGGATTTCTCACTAACCATGAGTTTATAGCATCATTGTAAAATTTAAAGAATGGATAGTACACAGAAACATCCAATGGACACTACATGCATCAGGGCTTCTAATACTATGAGAGGGATGCCGCTTCATGAACAACCTAAATCAGTTTTCCATGTTGTTGGAAATCTAATTCCACTAATTTTGGCCATCTCGTATGCAATTTTTCTACACTCTTTTGTTGAAATTCCATACATCATTTTTGAACTTGCCAGACTTTTTTCCTCTTCTGTTATAAATATTTTCCGAGTTGCATAGTTTGATTTGAATCTAGGATGATTTCTATAGGATGCACAGCTGATGCTTTTGTGACATAGCGGGCCAATGTTTGGAATGACAAATCATAAACATGAGCTACCTTTCGTAAAGAACCACCATCCATTACTTCGCCTACAGCATGACACATGATTTTTTCAGAAAACATGCCATTGTTGGATTTTCTTTTCCTATTTCTCATTTTGTCTGCAAATCAATTATTATAATAATTATATAATCATTTAAGAATTATTTTATTAATTAAGAAATCATGTTTAACACCAGTTTTGTTATTGTCTCAAGGTACCCCATACTGTGCCCTATCATTGTTGTCTCACTGTACCCCACACAGTCGTTTACATAATTATTCGACGTAGTGCCAAAACCAATTGGAATAAAAGTTTGGCTTCTATATGAACTAATTCCTTATTGAAACGTCAAACTTTCATATGGGGGTGATCACAGTATCATTACAAATAATTGAACTATTTTATTCCAAACCAAATATTAACATGTCTAGAAATCTGTCAAAAAATCAAAAATCAGAATTAAAAGACGCAACTCACGATTTTCGTCGCAGAAAATTATGTTGTAAACTACCGGTTCTACTAAAGTACAGATTAGGTTAACAGATTAGGTTAAAAAATTATGTACGACTTAACAATTATTTGATTTGTCTCTCAACCTGGAATAAATTTGTTCCAATTTTTGTTTTATTAACGTTCTAATCGTATGAAGCCGCCAGGTGGCGCAAGAATCAGTAACGTTGACTCACATGCAAGTCATAATGATTGGCTGAACCATGAGGCCATAATACTGTTTAGCACAATTTAAATCATTTTGGCATAAAAATTTTGGCATTAAATTAAGTGTTTAGGGGTATTATCACTTCTTCTGAAGAGCGATTCATTTTTTTATTCTATGAATAAATAGAAAAATGTTAAAAAATTGTTTTTCCATTTAGCGCTGATGCAGTCATAACTGATTTGGAAGAATTTATTTCATTAATGGAACTTAATATCAAAAATAACCTCCATATAATTTCTGGTACGATTGAGGCAAGATGTCTAAGATGGGGTAGTGATGTTTCAGACTTGTCTAGCCCAGATATTTTGTTGGTATCCGATTGCTTATATTATGACGAGGTAAATTGTTTTGTTATAATATTTTTAATTGAAAAACTTAAAAAAAAACAAAATTTAGAGTGTACTGCCACTTGCTAAAACGATAAATGATTTGTCAAATGAAAACACGATTGTTTATTTATCTTACGAAATCAGGGAATCTGAAGCCAAAAAAAAAATTGTAAAGGACTTTTTTAATGTTGGTAATTTTTTGCACAAATGTTTTTTTTACGTATTTATATATATATATAAATACGTATTCTTCATCTTTGTTATTGTCATTTCTTTGTTTTTCATTGTTATTAAAGTTAGTATTAAGGCGTCGAGTTGGTCATTGCATTTGTATCTTGGAAACAATTTTAAACAATTTTTATATCTTGTTGTTAAGCATAATAATTTTGAATTTAATGATTGAACGGTTCCGGAGATATGACGTGAAACGTGCACACAATTTCAAAAGAAATCACGGTAAAAAAACCGATGGTATTCATCTATATCACAATCCTTCAATAACTGGTTACCGATGATATACACTAGTTCTGAAACTGCATTGTTTGAAACTGATCTCAAAACTGTAGCGACCTTGTAGGGTCGAGGTTCCGAGGATCGATGTTACACTTCAGGGTGTGGGGCATTCAAGATTTTGTTACGGAGTGTTACAAGGGCTGGAGCGTTTTAGAGTTGTCACGCAACAAATTTATTTCTCAAGTTCATCGTTAATAAGTTTAATGTGTCATTATGAATAAAGTTTACTAATACAATAGTTAATTTTTCTGTTTATCTTTAAAGTTTTTCAAAATTTAAATTTAGGTTATAAATTAGGATACAATAGCCATGAGTTTTAACATTTTATTCAATTAAATTAACGCAGCATTTCATTGACTGGGTAATTGAAATTTATTTTGAAAAGTAACTAGAAAGTGTAAAATCGCATTCAGCGCTGTATGCGTTTATGTGCTAGTCCGTGTTTGTGTGGGTGAGTGATTATTTCTGTTGAAATTATCGACGTATATCATTTCAGATTATCTCCAAGACGTTCACAGTGCAAGATGTTCCGAAGCATTTGTTAGATGAGGAATTTTGTTGCGACGACATAAAGATGTTGAAAATGACCAAGATCAAATTTTCCTGATCTGTTTAAAGACTGTCGCCATAAACGTCAAAAATTTGTGTTTTTTTTTGTCGTTGAATTAGTTCGTAGTTTTCAATAATAAAGAAAAACAGAATAAAATAAATTTATTAATTAGCATTTAGTGTTATTTGGTTGTTGAAAAATGGTGGCTGTCTTCCAACACTGCACAGCTATTATTTAGCTTTATTTCAATGTTTTTATGATTTTTATCTTTATATCGCATCGCCGGTCCAGATAGAAATACAAATGAGCAGTGGGATGATAACCTGATGGCTGAGGTCGCCTGGTGCTGTTTCGCAGTTTGTGCAGTGACCGTGGGTTCTAACTCGACAAAAAGGTGCTTGTCTATCCAGAGGCGTAGTTAGGGGGCGGGGGTACATATGTCCCCGGGCGCCAAGTACAGGGGGCGCCAAAATGAGGCTGACAAAATTTTCACAAGAGTAAAAATCTTATCACAAGCTTCAACATGAGGTGTCAACACGTTTTTCTCGGCTAAAAGACCTGAATAATAAATTTGGGTTTTTGCTGGACGTTAAGACTATTCTATCTGCCACAGATGAGGATGTTATTCGTTTAAATTGTACAAATTTTTACGACACGGACATCAACGGCTACGAACTTTTCATCGAAATTGTGATTGCAGAATGCTGCTCAGTAACCGAACTGAAGCTCTACCAGAATGTCTTTTGGATCTTCTCGGTTTCATTGTGTTTTGTGGAAATTACGTATTTCCGAATCTGCGAACTTCGCTACAAATTTTATTGACAATAGCAGTTTTAATTGCAAGCTGTGAGTGATTGATCACTCAGCAAATTGAAACTTATTTTTTCGTATCTGCGTGCATCAATGGGACAAGATCGTCTCAGTGATCTTGCTCTTCTCAGTGTTGAAAGAGAAACATTGGAAATAACAGATTTGAATAACATAATTAATTAGTTTGCGACAATGAAATCTAGAAAAATAAATCTTGTAAACTATGTAAATTATCTTTGACAGTGACTGAATGTATATTTATGTTTTATCTTTAAATACAATGTTCCATTAAGATTTGAATTGTTTTTGTAAGCAGAAATTTTTACAATGTTAGAAATTAAAAATGTGATTAAACATGGAGAGGGGGTGCCGCAATTTTATAGTTTGTCCCCGGGCGCAAAATACCCTGGCTACGCCTCTGTGTCTATCGCATGCTTCGTGTATGATGCGTCGTTTAGCACGTTCGTATACGCTGTTGTTGATTCCTCTAAACCTAGGAAGAGTGTAGTAGGCCTTCAACCTTTCAGGATTTATTCCAATTTGTATGTTTTGAAAATTGTTATACAATTATTGTCTCGGTTTGGCGACGGAAATTTATGGTTGGACTTGAAGATTTTTGTAGGTCCGTTTACGTAAGGCATCGCTAAAACTCACTTTGTCTACTTCAACTCTTATCGCCTCAATAAATTCTAGTAAGATTAATAATTTCACTTAAAAAGCGCCAATGCAAGCGACCCAGACACTCTCGAAATTAAGAAATTAATTATAAACCACGGCAAGTTATTTAAAATAGTTCGATAGTTAAAAACAATATTACAAAATTAAAATTATAGTTAAAGTAAAATAATAGTAGTTAATTAAAAGCAACCTATAAAATTATTGTTTAATTGAAAGCGGAATTAAAATAATAAGTTTTTAGAATAGAATTGAATCCACAGAAGGAGCTAGAACGAGACAACAATGAGTATCTTCAAAGCATCAATAACAGGGATATCACTGTTACCAATCCTGATTGATGTCAGGTCATGCAACTTGTTAATTGAATGAAATGAACCCAGTGGGATGACCTGTTTTGTTTGAATTGAATTGAAGTTAAGAAGAAACCATCTCTCCACGGCAGCAATGCACGTATAATGATGGTATTCACATTTGATGAATAGTCCTTACTGTCCAGTGAGATTAAGAGTTGTGTATCATTCTATCTTTAGACCATCTACTTCCATCATAGATGGTTTAACACTTCAGCCGGTTTATTCGTCTAACAAATCGTCAAATATGCTGACGTTACGAATCGAATGAATGTGTTAACATCCCATCTCCAAACACCAACACCATCTAAACTGAAATGGATTCACTTAGTTCAGCAGAGTAATCTTTCACTCAATCTCACCAAATCATTTTAACAAATTATTTATAACAATTGTAAAAAATATCACATCACTTTTAGAACATCCAACAATCGTTTGCAAAAACAAAATCAAAAACCGAGCGTCAAAAAATTGTGAACGCTCATTGATTTGAACAAATTCACTAATTTTGGCCCACGGCTAGGATTTGCAACCAGAAAACGGTCAGTGTATAACAAATTTTTACATGGTACATTATTTGTTGACGTAATACTTGAATATACCACGCACTTGTGCATGTTTCTGCGTTTCAAAACTAATTTTGCCAACTCCGGTGATTGTGAGTGCTCCCCAAAGTATAACAGAAGCAAGACATTTTACAGATTTTTGACGATTTTTGACGAATACGTTGGTTATGTGTTTTTGTTAATTGAAATGCGAGTTTCGTTAGTAAATAAAACATGTGGCCAAAAATCTTCACTTTTGTTCGAGTTCTTTGCAAAATTCAGCCTCAGTATCCGACGTCTATTTTGTTAAAAGTGATTTAAGTGGGACAACTTAAAAAAAGCCTAAATTTTTACAAATATTTTTTGATGATACTGGTTTCAACATTTAAACTAATGTTCTTCAATTCTTGTGGAAGTTATTCAGATTTGGTTGGGGCCACACAGATGGCAATTTCAATGATTCAGGGCGTACGTAGGGATGCTTTCGGAAATATGCCAACATTTTTTTAACCTGATAGAAATTGACATTGTTTATGTATGTTTTTGAATGAAAAACTAAACAAGAACTAGAATAAATTGTAAATGATTGAATTCGATTCATTAATTTTGTAGCGCAATCTTTATTGCTCCCACACTTGATTAAAATAATAAGAAGAACATTTATATTGCGAAGATTCACACCGTTGCTCCAGAGGCAACCGGAGCCTGTGTGTAGGCTATTAAAAAACTCAGTCAGCAGTCAGTAAGAGTGCCGTGTCTCGCTTTGCTGTTACGTGATGGCATGGTTCGAGTATCGTCTGTCTGAAACTCAAAGACCTCATGCGCGTATGACGCAGCGCTTGCGTCGTGTGATGTGAATCAAACAGCCTTTGCGGCATGAAAGTTAAGGTGCGAATATAGAATACCATGTTAGCAACTCTGCGTTTGACAAAGCTGCTTTATAAAGAATAAAAAATTATTCGTCTTCTATGAAAAAAATGTTGGTGTTCACAATTTTTCGAGCGGTAATGCATTGAATAAATGAAGTTTATTATTAATATTATTTTTTTAATAATCCGTATCTGACTAACGCAGAAACTGTTACAGCATGCAAGACAATATTTTAAAATAAATAAATAGATGAAAAATGAAAAAAAAATAGCAAATTAAAAATCCACAGAATAATGGGAATAAGTTTACGAAAATTTAAATGGGATTTTATGCTTTGAAAAAAACAATCATTAACAAAAAATAATATGAACATTTACATAGCGACGATTCACATCGCTGCTCCAGATAATGATTATTGAAAGTAAATTTGACCTCTTGTCACAGACTGATGTACTACGCCATCTTACTTCTCACTTTTCTATTTCAAAATTAACATCGACATTTTACAGATATCTGTTTCAAATAATTTCAACATCATGTTACAACAAAAAATAATTTGTAATATAACCTACTCAAAATGAAACTTAATGATAGTTTAGTTAGATGATTTTAGTAAGTCTTACTACTAGTAACAATAAAAATAATAAATTAAAAATGTGTGACCGGCTACTTTTGTGCTCGATAATTTGTGCATATACCTACAACAATAATTTCTATCGCTGCGAATTTGATTGTGATGCGTCAACTATTTGATAAGCAATTTAAATATTTGCACATTTTATTAAACGTTGAGTTCAAGTTCTTAGTAAGAATTCATTTTTTCAACTTCATGCTATCTTCTATGACAAGCTTGTAAAAAATCCTATCAATTTTTATTTATTGCTAATTAAATACAAATATTTTTTTTATATTCTAATTTTTTATGTTAATTTTTATATATGCGACTATGAAATATATGTTTGAAATAAACGAAGCGTTTTAATCATATGTTGTTAAATCAATTAACTTAAATTTTTTATTCATTTTTTTTTATTCATTATTCATTATTCATATTTATTATTTATTTTGACGATATAGGCGAAAAAGGACAAATAAATTTTAATAAAACATTCAGTCGGATAAAAATGTGTTTTGTTCGCGTGTCCAGAGGATGACTTGGACTTCCGCGCCTGAATTATCCACAAATTGATTTCAAAAAATTAAATTAGGAAGGAAGCGAGAAAATCTCAAGTCTGAAGCAGGCTCGAATGTCTTAACGAAGCCTCGCTTGCCGTATTATTGAATTTATTTCTTACGAGTATATAATGCATATTGCCGTGTGAAGAGGTTGCGTGTGTCACGTGCGTTGAAGTACTTACATCAGTCATCACGTCTCCATCTATCTGACCTTTTATATATCTCTTCCCATATATAACTGGACACGATAGTACAAATTAATTTAACGCAAACGAAATTTTTAAGAACCTGTTCAACTTTATCATTAAAATTGTTACGAATGTTTTATGAGCCTGAACAAAACATTCTATATTATACATTAAAACAAAAAAATGTCTTCGTATGTAAAAACAAACCGGCCCGCAAAACAAGCACACATGCACGCGCATCAATTCGCGACGATGCACAGAAGAAAAACATCCGCAAACAAACAGATGTGTCCAACTCATATGCATCTATACCTACTATAAGTCTTTGAAAAAGAAATATATAAACACATGTATGTATGTTTGCAGAAACGAAAAACGCATCAATGCACACACACACATGCACACTCATAAAAATCTACAAAGTTATCAATTTAATGGTATAAAATATGAATCTATTTGATATAAGGTTACTGAAGGTTAATTATAGGGCTCTAGCAAGAAATATGTGTTTTGATTTTATATTATGGATGCGAAACATAACGTACGTCGTAAACAAATTTATTTTTAGGATTATAACTAAAAAACATTCAGAAATGTTCAAAACGTTGTTGGATGGTAATTAAAAATCGATGGTGTGCGCTCTATTAATCGACTTTAGGGAACGTGTTTTGTAAAGTCAATTCTCTTATTTGCATATTTAGACGAAGCGTGGAAAAAATTCATCAAAAAGAGAATAAATGTAAAATATTATATATATATATATAATATTATATATATATATATATATATATATGTGTGTGTGTGTGTATATATATATATATACACATGAATATATAATTATTTATAAAAATCACTGCGTTTTCGTCGTTGTTCAACTTGGTTGAGTTTCTCTTGTTCTAATAGGAACAACCAAATTATAGTGCCGATTTATACCACCGTCTCAACTGCTGATATATATATATATATATATATATATATATATATATACTAACCCTAACCCTCCACCTTTCATTTAATTTTAATGTTTTAATGTACATTCAAAACTTCACCCGCCAATCCTTATGACCCCCCTACTTCTTTTTTCACAATTCGAACACTGTATATATATATATATGTATAATATATATATACATTATATATATATATATATATTATATTATATATATATATATATATAGGGTGAGAATTTCCGACCTGCTCTCGCAAGTACGAGAATATATAGGTGTATATATATTGCACAGAAAGATAGCAACTCACGTCATCATCTCCCACTAACCTTTTTGATAACTCAAGTTCAAAATTCAAAGCTGATATATAATTTTAGCAGTATTTCACAATATACTTATTAATTAGAATTTGCATGTCTACAAAACATGATGGTCAAAGTTAGAAAAATTTTGCCTCTTTGATGAAAGAAGGTTTGAGCGAATTTAAAATTTGAAAACTCTCAGTCCAGGGTTGTACACACAATGTTCATTTAATTTTTTTAATTTTAAGGCGCTGTAAATGGCAGAACAGAATTTGTAAAACATTTTATTAAGAATGGTGGCGGCGTATTTTATCCAGATCACAATGAATATTACATCAATGTGTTTTTTGGGTGGTGTCAAAAAATTTGTTATAAGGATGATAACATTTCATTTAATAAGCTTGCGAATGTTACTAAAAGTTCTGTTCATGTGTTTTTATTCACTGCGTAGATTTCTGGATTTCTGTTTCATCTAACAAAGGAATGCACAGATTATGTTTGCTCTGCTGATGAATTTCATTCAGACTATCAACACAATCCACGCCATTTGCGCATATAACGGATAACTCTATGGATGGCAAATTATGTAAACAAAAACAAAAATAAGTCAACGGCATTCAATTTTTTTATAAGTGTGTTTTCATATGTTTGTAATCGTAGAAATTTTTGTTAATTCAAACTGTTGATTTAATAGGAACACAGTTTTGCATCCGTTGGATGCAAAACTGTGTTCCTATTAAATCACATACATTGTCTAACTACTTATATACATATAACATATTTACGTAATTTATCACGCAAGTCTGACATACCCAAAGCTGCTTAAATGTAACAATTTACTTGCTTGGTTGAGATTAAACTTCTGCGTAACAAAATCTGTACGCACAGCCATGTCTTTCATACATAATTGTATGTTAGAGCTATGGCAGGGATGTGCTCCTTCGTTGTGAGCAGTTTTTATATTAAAAGTCAGTAAAAGTCGTCAGCCATCAATATTTGCCTACCCCGTCAAAATGTTGCTCCCCGGTCAACGTTTAAAAATGTTGGCCTTTCTGCGAAAGTTGTCTAGATCCGCCACTGTATAGCAGTAAGCACATACGAGTTAATCAATTAGCTTGTAAAGCGCTATTTCCGCAATGTTCAACAGCGCTCCTCAATGAATTTTGCAAACAGATGGGTTTTGAGATCCACTCTGAACTTTGTAAATGATGGAGAAATAGTCAGAGAAGGTGGTAGAGAGTTCCAGAGTAAAGGGCCAAAAAAGCAAGAGCAAATTTAGCAAAAGAGTGTTTAACACGAGTTAAGAAGTGAGAAAAAGAAGACGATCGTAAACCGGAGCATTTAGGTTCAATTAATATATCTTATAAGTACTCAGGAAAGAATTTAGATTGAGACTTATACATAAACGTGCAAATTTTAAAAATTATTCTATATTTTACAGGTAGACAGTGAAATATATGAGAAAAGAAAGGGGCACGAGCAACTAGACGAGCAGCAGAGTTAAAAGCTTTACTTAAAGGATAGAGTGTAGAACCGGGAAGACTATAGTAGAGCGAGTTACAATAATCAATCCTAGATAAGACTAACGAAGTAACAAAAGGGAAAAGAGAAGAAAAGGCAAAAGTTTAGATATTAATCTGAGAAGAAAGAGACATACTAAAATCAAAGATAAAGCCTAGACTAAAAAACTTGTGAGAAACATCAAGAATTTTAGAATCAGGTATGATAATAGGAAGAATAGTAATAGCGTGTTTAAATTTATTTAAAAAAATTAATCCAAATTTAGAAGGATTAAGTTGAAGACACATAGAGTTAGACCAGGCGATAATTGAAGAAAGACAGAGATAGATTAAAAACATTCTCGAGATTAAATGAAGGAAAAAAATATAAATATAAGAATTATCAGCATATAATTAACTAGTGAAAGAAAAATTATAATTAATACGAGGTAGTTTAGAAGTATAGAGTATAAATAGAAGAGGGCCAAGAATAGAACCCTGAGGTACCCCGAAAGTAAAAGTAGAGGAGTTAGAAGAAGAATTATTGAGAACAATAGAAGAAAAACGATTACAGAGATAAGAAGAAAACCAAAATAAACAATAATCAGTAATATTAAAAAAAAGATCTAGCAGCCTCAAGAGAATGGTATAAAATTAAAACTATTATTAAAACTTTTAAATTTTTATTGCTTTGAATTAAACGTTTGAGTACAAAATGATTTACCAAAATAATGGTAATGATCAGTGTGAGACAACTGAAAATTCAGGTCATACTGTGTTGGAGGTGAATGTGATTTTTAAATAGAATACCTTAGTACCATTTAAGCTTACAAACATGCCGAGACTGTTCAACACTCATAACAAAAAATCAACAATGAAACACCGGACATTCATAAATGCGAACAATTCAGATGAAATATTGATTATCTCGGCAGTCTCGGTTGAATGCAGCGAAAATACAAGCATGCTGGTAGGAGGCGTTAATGTTAAACTTATTTATATGAAGCTATGTGAAAATGTGAAAATGGGTTGATAACTCGGGATATCGTTTTTGATCAAAGAAGTTACGCATGTTTGAACGGTTTTTGAAAGTAACCAACCAACGCTTTAAGAAAAATTAATAATAACACGATAAAAATTGAATTAACAGGACCACTTAATTTTTATTAAAATTACGGTTACAACATGTGAGAGTGATATCGTCAATGGAACATTACAAAAAATGTAAAAATAGTAATGGGACAAATCCAAAACCTTGAGATCCGCGGTTTCTGGATCCAATTTCAAATATTGATGATAAATTAAATCCGGACGGATCCGAATGCAATTTGCATACGATCCTAAAACCAGAAATGTCGTTTCAAAACGAAAAAGTTTACAAAAATATATTTTGTTTTTATGAATAAATAGGAAAAATGTCAATGAGTTTGTACACCTATGAGTGTTCATTACATAATATTTATTGATATTTAGATTCCCTTTTTCAGCCGATAAAAAATTTATTTTGTTCTTTAGGTTTATTTTGGACCAGTGAAATGTTGGATTCTCAATTTTAGATCCTCGGAAGCAAATCTTTTCGAATCCATGGATTCGGACCTGAATCTAAATCTAGATCCGGAACCGTCACATTCCTAGTAAAAAACAACATTTTTCATTTCAAATCACAGGTTTATAACTCTCATAATTCCGCTCTCCCAAGTTGTTATTCAAGAACGATAATTTCAACAACGACTTAAAACCAATTTGAACATTATCGTATAACATTTTTTAAATATCCAACACAAACTCATTTCTAATAAATTATAGTCTTTTTGTTTTAATGTTCAGTTACTAACTCTCACCTTTACCAACGTTTCATTATTAATTATTACATTGATTAAATAATATATTTGTAATCACATAATAGAATTTATAATGTTAATTTTAAACAATTGCAAATGTCCCTGCATAAAAAAGAAACATGTTTTCTTTATTCATGTGTTTAATGAACAAGAATAGCATTGAAAAAGTTTAATTTTTTAAATATTTTAATATTCAACAAATGTTAAAAATGTTTAATATTCAATAAGTATTTCAAATTTTTTACCTTCATTTTTCCAAATTACTTGATTGCAAATTAGACGTAGTAAAAAATTTAATACTAATAAGTCGTCATTAAAGAGAATATCAAATCAATTAAATTTTCAAATATTTCTTCACGACATTTGCAGTACATGGTTCAGATACGATATGTAACAAATAGCAAGACGCAGAATTTCGATCTTCGACAACTTTTTATCCGGCGGCAAAGTGGGCAGCAGCTTTCGAAGTTTTCCAAAGGCCAAATTAAATGCCTCCACTCTGATTCTTTCTCTCGATGCGTGTGCGCTACGATATTTCTCTGTCGCTCTTCTGTTTCTTCTACGTTCTTCACGAGAAAAATTGGATGATGTTGAAGAACTCTTAGGAAGCGCTCCTTGAGGAAAATATGCAGATTTGTGTAACAATCCTTGCGGATATCTTGAAGAAATATTTCTAAGAGTCGCAAACTGGTCGTTCAACTTTTTTTTGGAATATTTTTCAATCTGCTTGATGGAATGATAATTAACAACGCCATCCAGTGAAGACAATTTTTCACTGTTGAGACAGTTAAAACTATTTTTTTTGGAAAAATATAATGGCAAATTATTATTAATTTCGAAAAATTTGTCTTCATTGTCGCGGTAACAACAATTCAATTCAGAACTCTTTTGTTCAATGTGGCAGCCATTAATTAAACAAGATCTGCTGTCCAACTGAATTTTTTTTTCTTGCAACGTAAGTGATGGATCATTCATTTCAAAATACTACTAAAATTATGTTATATTCCAAAGCTTTATTGAATCAACGATATTTATTTTAAAAACTTTTTTACATGAAATTCAACTTCGTGAAGAAAACTGTAGAGGGAAATGAAAAATTTGTTCAAACACGTTAGATAAAGCACGAAGTTGGGCAGATGATTGCATAGGTCGGCGCGTAGCATGTGAATATGTAGTGGCGTGTGTTGATGAAGTTCTCATTTGTTACGCCCCTTCTATCATGGGCGGTACGATTCGCTGAATGAATCAAAAGAAGTCGCTGTCCAATTTCTGAGTTTACGCCTTTCATTATCACGACATCATCTTTCATGTATCATAACAACACGCAGTTCTCTCCTAAAATCATTAAAAATAAAATCGCCAGATGCCTAGTCGATAGAATTGTTAATTTGTTTTGGCTCAGTCTACATGGTGCAAGATAAAACAGTTTTTTTTGTTTTATGGATAAAGAACAATACTTCACTTAAAACGAGGTGTTTTTTATTGAATGATAAAATTTTTCATTTTAAATGTGCATGAAAACTGAGGAACATTTTTTACCTAAATTTTGATAGGTACATTCTGAATACCAAAAAAGAATTATTTCCTACAGAAATTATTCTAATCAACAAACATGACAAATTTTCTAAACTTTGCATTAGTGTGCAAAGGTCGTTGTTCGTGGCAACGCAAAATAGACCGACTCGTTTAAACTGCACCCGAGCATGTACACTTCTAGTTTATTTTCACAAAAGAATTGAACTGCTGGACTTTATCGCCATTCTCCGATCCATTGCAACTTATCCGCCAAGGCAGAGAGATGTGCTATGTGAGTCTCAAGATAAATTGTTTGCATTAATGGTCTAGCACTCTGATCAAGCATACTTTTCTGAAGATTGGAACATAAATTGTTAAAATTTGTAGTGCTGCTAAACAATACTGCACAGGCAATTCGGTTGACCTTTCGACGTTGCTGTACAACCAGTGATTGAACGATTTAATATAAATTTTAGCCGGTTTTTAGCAAGAATTGCGCATATAATCAAAACGATCAGGCAACATTACCTAAAAAAATAAACCTTTTGTTTTACGACAACAATGAATTTAACAAAATAAAAATCATTCAGCTCAAATATTATCTACAATATACAAAAACATTTTTAGTTGAGAAATTTTTAAAACCAAACAAACGACTTTGAAAAATGTTAAGCTCATTAGTTTCGTTTCAGGCAGTTTAACTCAGCTATTTAGGCTTTAGTATTGTTGACTAGTTAAATGTTAAACCACCTAATTTTCGTAAATAAAGTGAACATTTGTTTTTTAGAGACTAAACAAATATTTATTTTATTCAAAGACCGTTAAAATTTCGTCGTTTCATAATTATTTGCTAATTCTTGTATCGATTTTATAAGCAAAAACTTAAAAAATGAACGAAATAAAATATTAAAATAACTGCAAAGTTAAAAAAAGAAAATGTAGGTCAAAATAAATGCTAGGTGTGTCAATTAAAGCCGAAACACAAAAACAAACCAACTAGAATAAATATAAATTTTTTACGGGTAGCCTGATGACATTACCTCAGCCAATAATTCATAATGTACAAACCGGATATTTTTTTAAACACATGTTAACAACATTGCTTTGTTGAAATATTGAACATAATAAAATAAATTCAAATAGATAAACAGATTACGATACTCTACGCACATTAATGTTTTCAACGGACAGCCAAATTTCTTCTTTAGGCTTAGCAAAGAGTCCATAATGAGAAGAAACAACTTGGTCGGGTGCTAAAGTTAAACTAAAGCATTCCAACACGTGTGCAAAAAAGAGCGCTGCCTGCGACATTACTATTGACGACGCAGGACAAATGCGTTTACCGGCAAATCCAAAATATTGGCTTGCAAAAGACGAGCAAGGAGTGTTTTTGGATGCGTGGCGATCTGGATTAAATCTGGCGGAATGAAAAAGTATATACATTAAACAGAAATTACACAAATAATTAAACAGACATTATATAAACAATTAGACACAAAAATATGAAGTCATAAAAAAACAAATAATTTTATAATTCGGAACGAATTGTGTTACCTGATTGGTGAACGAATTTTACTAGTTAGGTGACACAAAAGATGATACGACATGCTTCAATTTGCCAGGACACCCGGAGGCATCGGGTTTGATGAAACGTTGCAACCAGACGTTGAAAAACATGATTATAAAATTGACACAAGAAAACCAGAAGTTGACATCAAGTATCACATTTGTACTATAGTGTTTAAAAGAAATACCATCGTCCACAACTCACTTTAGTCCGTATACGTTATTACACGAAATGTTGCCTCGGGGTCCGCTCACTACATTAAAGGGAAACCGGATCGGGGACAATCAATTTCTGCTAAATGTGGAAAAAGGTCCGGAAGAATATTTGATGTAGTTAAAACATAACCAGAAAGGGAGCTAAAACAATATCAATGACAATACAATTTGAGAAACACTGATGGGCACTACGCAGTTGGAAATAAAGTCATCATTTTAACGGCGACTCAAAAACTTTATAAGTGGCGCAATCAGTGCAGAGGCCTGTTACTGTTACAAAAGTACTGTCACCATACTCTTACATGGTAGAAATTAATTAATAAACTCACGAATCAAATACTATATCATTCAATATTCGCCAGCAATTAATTAAAATAATATATTAATGTTAATGTCAAAACATGCAATAACGATTGTAGATTGCTGTTATTTAGTTGACTATATATTAATGTTACAACAAAATTTATAATTATTTTATTAACATTCACGTCTGTGCTCTTTAAGCTAAATAAGCTCATGAGGTTTGCCGAGATCTTTCGTAATAATAATAAATTAAGTGCTTCTGTATTTCTGTAGCCAAATAGCCAAATCATAAAGGCGCAATACAAATTAAACACACACACACACCCGGGGCTGAGGTGATACTGCTACCGGGCGCGTCTCCATCAGCGGATAGGAGAATGTTCGCTGATCTTCAGATCAGAGGGTAGGAACGAAATAAAATAGTTCCCGCGGACAAAACACACCCCAAGTCAAGGCGTGCAGAAACCGTACCGAGGACTGAATGGCGCCAGGGAAATGGCGTCGCAAACGGTTCCCCTGGGTGTATTTAAGAGACCTTGCTTCAGTAACCAGGGCTCTGCTGGAGTGACACATATTTCCCGTGGTACTCGTGGGACTAAAATGAAGACAACAAAACTTACTGTAAAAAAATGGAGACATCATTGATAACAGGGATCACGCTCAACAAGACACAAATGCTGAAATGAAGCGAATAAATAACTGGGAACAATTAAGCCAGCTTGTTGATGGGCTATTGGATTTTGTTAAACCAAAATCAAATGTTCATAAAGAGATTAAAAGCAGGAAAGTTGAAAGTTTATAAAGTTGAAAGCGTTGGAATTGAGCAGAAAGACGCAAACGATTCAAAATCTATTGCCAAGTGCAGTGTTTTTTCCACGAATATCAAGGGTGCGGAACCAAGATGAATCATCAGCAATAGATACAGGAGCTGATGCAGACAATGAATCGGCTGTTGACGCTAGGTCTGCCAAGCGAAAAGACCGAACACCTTCAGAAAGTGGGAGCAAATTAAACAAAAGAAGAAAAAAAGGACTAATAAACTTTTCTCCTAGTGAGATAGTAGAACAACGTCATAACAATGAATGTTAACTGGTACAAAAAAAAAGAAAGACAAGCAGAATGAACGCCAGGAACAGCTTCTAAATCAGCCTTTGCTGAAGTCGAAACCAAAAATGCAAAAACATAGACCAGATGCTCTGATCATTCGACCCAAAAATAAGAAAAAATACTCAGAAATATTATGCCGAGTTAAAAAAGAAGTCCCAGATAATCAAGTCTGCACTACAGTAGATAAGATCCGCAGGATAGCCACTGGTGACCTGTTAATTGTATTAACAAAAAATAATGTAGATAGAGGCCAAGGTTTGCATAAAACTATATCTGACCTCCTTGGAAATGAAACCACAGTGGTTTGCAAGGGTCCTCTAAAAGACCTGGAGATACGGGACTTAGATGATGTCACTACAAAAGACGACATTCTTCTAGCTTTGCAAACAGCAGCTGGAGAAGGTAATGAAATTACGATGGATGCCATCAAATCATTACGTAGAGCATACCGAGGTACGCAGATTGCATCGATAACTCTGGCAGCTCCCATCGCAGAAAAATAATAGGTGAAAGCGGCAAAATAAAAATTGGTTGGGCCAATTGCAGAATTATGTCAGTGAAGAAACCAATCACGTGTTATAAGTGCTGGCATTATGAACATCTGGCAACGCAATGCAAAAGTTCTCTGGATCGATCAAAACTTTGCATTAAATGTGGTAAAGGAGGGCACAAAGTTGCGGATTGTAAAAATAAAGCACGATACGCATTATGTGATGAAAATAGTCTTTCCGGAAGTAGTGCTCACGTTTCTGGTTCTAGTAGATGCCCACTTTATAAAAAAAGCACTTCAATTGACTAAAGGAAAAAGACTAAAACATGAAGATATTGCAATATTGAGATATTGAGGTTGTCATTTTTTGTTGTATATTTATTTTTGGTTTATAGTGATTGACTATAAGCCGTGAAATCCTCGACAGCAACATCAAAGTAATATACCAGAACACCAACTACACGCATCTGAAAATTGCAGAAGCAGTCCTAATTGACATCAATAAACCAAAAATAAATATACAACAAAAATGACAACCTCACTCCCAACCCGGCGCTTAACCAACAATGAAAACAAAGAAGTTATAAAAACTAGCATTGTAAATAGTGACAAAGAAGAATATGATGCTATCGATGAAGAAAAGGAAACCTACGAAGATGGACCAGCCAATAAAGAAATCTGACACTTAATTTCCATCTAAGTTCACTTTGACAAAGTGAATATTTCTCTATATAAACTAAATCGCACTGATGATGGTTCATTCGGAATCGAAATATGGCCTTATTTGCAGCATGAATTCGGAAAATAAGTTTATTTTGAATTTTAATAAACTAAACGTTCACCAAAAAACTTAAGTGAGAAAAATCGAAAAAACGAACTACAAACATATTAACGCCAAACATTCGGTAGAATTTATAGAATATTGTAAAAATTATGGTCTATTACCAACATATATATATATATATATATATATATATATATATATATATATATATATATATATAACAGTAATACAATAACAACAATAATAATACAAATAAAAAATAATAATAATGCAATTTAATAACGAATGACCTACTTGTCGGGTTCGTGAAAAATTGTTGGATTAGATGAAACGACACCTAGGGACTGTATGACTGGAGTCTGTGTTCATTCAACCAAAAGGATTGATATTGAATATTTTAAAATGCGGTTTGAAAAATTAACATAGGATGTTATTTTCGAACATATTAAAAATATGTTTGAAATATTTTTTATTATAATGTAGTGTTATTTATTAAAAATCGCAATGCAAAAGTATGAACAATTTTTGGAAGTCAGAAGACGAAGTCAAAGTCAAAAAACTTTTCAAGAAGAACATTTTTAATGTAGAAGTCAAAGATTGGCATATTTTAGCCGACTCCTCGAGCTCAATCAGTTTGCTTTAGTGTGAACTTCATGTCAGAAAATTAATTAGATCAATTGGAGTGCGAATTTGCATCCCATAGAATATTTTTTTGGCTAACGTTGTCATAAGCTGGACGAAGTAATAAACGTCATTTGCTAAAATTAAAAAAAATTAACGCATTATATTGTAGAGATAGACGATTAACACCAATAATACCAACTGATACAGTGGAGCACTAACATTAGCAGGTATCTTGCTGTTTTGAATGACTATGTCTGTGTTTTGAATGCGTGCTGTATGTGATACGATGTTAGCACAACGTAAGGTTTCCTGGAAAACCTTTTTGAAATACCTAACAATTTTCAAACAAACAATTTATCAACTCAAGTTAACTGAGGTAATGTATATATAAGAACACATAACATTTATCTGTTTTTTGACTCAAACGTCATTTACTACTAACTTCTTTCTGTCGTTTTATCTAGTCTTTTACTAACTGACTAAAAATAACAACTTATGATCAAACATACGAATTTGCTATATTTAAAATTTTGTTTGCAACTTGTGAAACTAAGAATCAATTGCACAACTCAACATAATTGACAAATTTAAAATTTAATAACAGGAAGTGATCTTTGAATGCAAGACTTATATCATAGGCGCACCTACTTGAACCATGCACAAGTTGAAACTTGATCTGATGATGGTAACAAATGAGAAAACCTTCTAAAATTTAAAAGCTGAGTAACAATGAAACATTATAAAATAATATTTAAATAGAAACATAGCTGAAAGTTTTGAGATGAAAAAAAAGGCAAATTTATTAAATTAATTGAAAACGTATGTGAAAACTATTTTTCGACAAATTAATGGAAAGATAAAAACCAATAGCACAAAACAAAATTACTAACTTGAATTCATTACAGTTTGCCAAATTTATTTCTTCAATGGGAATGGAGCCCAACTCTTTCCTAACTTGATCCTGAACGTGAGGTTCCAAAGCTAAGAAGTACCCCATCCAGGTGAACAGGGAGCAATACTTCATGTAAGCATTTGTGAACAGCAATAACAAAATGGATACTGCCTCTTCCTCACTCAACTGAAGCACATGATCGATAGGAAGTTTAGCAGGATCTGAGACCGTCGGCAACGTTTTGCGAAGTATTAAAGCATCGCTGATGAATGATTTCAATTTCTTTTTGTCTGCCAGTGAAAATGTAGTAAAATAGTAAAAACTTGAATTTATAAAATTAAAATGCATAAATATGAAAAAACATATTCAAGTTTCAGTTATAAACACTTCAATACGAACATTGCTCAAATCTGATATCTCTCAAGCCATCGGCATCTGACGTATCATCCATGTAGTGGCCCACCTCCTGCCAAACCTTATGTCAATTATTTCACGAATGACTCATTTCAAAATATGTATAAAGCATTAAACAACATACAATTTAAACCAAAAATCAAAAAAACAGTACAAATATTTATTGAAATGAAATGCAATTGAAAGCAGTGATTACAAAATATTAGAGAACACAGGCACGCACATTATCAAGATTTCCCTTTATAACGTTGACGTCCTTGCTATTTTCTGCGTCATATCCAAAATGCGAGGAGAGCAAAAACTTAACAACAAATCCTGATATCTTCTCATACAACGGGAAAAACTGCTCGTTAGGCCATTTCAACCATGACGCTGTCTGCTTCTTTAGTATCTGTTTATTATTTCAAACTATGTCAAGTTTATCAGATAAAGTTTAATGTTCAAATTTGCCCAAAATTTTAAATAAGAAAAATTCATTATGTTGAAATCATGTAATGAAAGTAGATATATTTGTATTTAAAAATCTTAATGAAGAAATAATATTATCAGAGAAAAATAAAAAAAAATAACCAAAGTTGCACGAAAGTCATAGACATGAAAGTATCAAAGACTAAAAAATAATTTTAAAGTATATAAATAAATAGAAGTTATTTTAACAATTCATCATCAAAATACCTACAAAGATTAATGAGTAAGAAATTGAGCTGGTTACAAATGACAATAAGGTGATTGTTATAAAATGAAGGTTGATTAACCAAATATGATTATTAATGACAGGAAGTTTCTTCTAATAGTTTTGAAATAGTTAAATATCAAAAAGATAAAAAATCTACCAGAAATAACAGAAATAACTAAAACATAGTATAATTAAAAACTCTCACTTCATGTTCCAGTTTAAGAGAACAACTTGCATATTTTTCATTAAAAATGCCAGTTAAAAAAGCATGTTTTTTTCTTCCTTCAGCACCATTCAAAACAAATGGAGAATTCTCCCCCCACAACAGAGTTTGAGCTTTAAACAGCTCCACTGTTCAAAACAATAATTTTTTTAAACTTACAAATAAAGACATATAAAATTAGTTTCGACCGCTTGGTCAAGTCTGGTTCATCCATATTTGTGGCTCTTCTACATTACTCATCCAGATATTTTGACTCAGAATCTTTCTAAACATTATCATATTTCACACCACCAACAATTTACTCTTCTTGACAATATGCCTCTCTGAATGATTTCAACCAACATGTTTCATTTGCAATATCAACTTACATCTTTCTAAAACTTAGACTCTCTGATCAGCCATGCCAACTTCAACTCTGCTACATTTACTATCTAATGAATGATGTATTAATTTATCATCAAAATTTTCCATCAAACATGTAAAGTTTTTATATTTCAAATAATTTAATTTTAACCTGGTCTGTTGAAAGAATTGGCTTGCTCACTGAACAACTCTGGTGAGGCAACACTCACACACAACTGTGGACCTGCCCAAAATGAACATATCGGCCCATAAGTCTCATGAAGATCGACAAGAAATTCATGCAAACTGCCACAAGCTTTTATGTCAGGATAGTTTCCTTCTCTAAAAAAATAAATTTATATAAAAAAAATTTGAACATTCAGAACCAACAAAAATTTAAAAGAAAGAGATTTAAAATTCTGAGAAGCTATTTAAGTTTGGTTATTTAATTTACTTCTTATGAGTCATAAAAAACAAGAATTCAATAACAATGCTAGTATGTTACATTTACATTAAATTTAAAAAGTACAACTAACAATGGATCAA
The DNA here is from genome assembly GCF_000326865.2 of Helobdella robusta. Classification (NCBI taxonomy): domain Eukaryota; kingdom Metazoa; phylum Annelida; class Clitellata; order Rhynchobdellida; family Glossiphoniidae; genus Helobdella; species Helobdella robusta. The sequence goes on along the minus strand of NW_008703664.1, from coordinate 3,740,861 downwards.
CTGGTTCAGGTCCTGGTATGTCAATCGATTTTTTTGAACCCTAAAAAATTTGAAAACATAACACTTTTCCTACATAATCATTTAAGTAAAACTGATGAAAATATTCTAGAATGAATAAAAAAAGCCAACATCAATGCATACAAATGCACATGACATGATAAAATTTAGAATATCTTATGCGCCTCAGTCACTTGTTATGGCACTATAAAATGACATTATTATTATTAATGCAGAGAATAAAACTTTCTTCATTTTATATTATACATAATACTTAAAAATAATCAAAATAACTAATAATAATAATAATAATATGATTACATTATTAATTATTATTAAAGTATTAGCATATAAATTATAATCTTAATTAAATTAAATATATGATATAATTATTCAACTACATACTACACTTAAAACTAACTTACTAAGTAACTAAGTATGGATAAGTAAAGTCTTCAAAGTTCTGAATCTAAGTTCTAAGTATATTAAATATAATGTATAATATAATCTAATCAAACTAAAATAAAAAATTACTAATCTCAATTAGTCAATCAATTATTATTTTATATCCATATTATGTGGAATTAATTATAATGATTACAACAATACTAACTTAGCCTAATGAAAGACATAAATTAATAATTAGAAAAAATAGCAATGATAATGTATGCCAAAAATAACCATGTATGCCTGAAAAAATTCCTTAAAAATTATAAAACTACCCACTGGCTCTATAATTAATTCTTATACTACAATTATACAACATAACACATTTTTTCTAAATAAAAATTAAATAAGTAATATAATATTTAAAATAAACTATAAATTAAAAATTTAACATTTCTTCAGGTTCAGCAAATCTGCAAATGCAAAGCTAAGGTAGAAAAAGTGAGAAAAAGAAAGGAACTAGATAGTTGAGAAATGAAATTTTGCAAAAATCGGATTTTACGAAGTATAAATAACTTATTTTCTAACTCTAACTTACTGGATACAAGTAAATGACGGCCAATATCAGGAAAACTACAACAGTAGCAGCGAAAATAAGATAATCCAACATTTTACCACCTAACACGATTACACAAAATGAAAACTAAAAATGAACTTAAAGTAAACGTTTTGCTATCCTCGAGAGACACGCACTGTTATTTTTTTGTTTTGTTTTTGAGTTATTTTAAATGTTTGTTGATTGTAAGTTTTATATGCTGAAATTTTCTTATCATTCTTTACGAGATCATAGTTAATTTTGTTTGTTTTTAGAACTTTTGGGGTTACTTTTGAACAATTTATCAGTAATAGCAAATGATTGCTTTTTTTATAAGGAAAAAAAGAAGATAAAAAAAACTGACAAAGATGTTGATAGGAAAATGCCAATAGCGTACACATAAAGTTTGAACTTAGATTTTTTAAAAAGTTTTAGTCGGTGCAAATTAAATACGCTAAAACTGCATTTTAGCTTAAATACAGCACCAAACTAAACCTCCAAATATGTTAGATATTTGCATTTTTCAGCTTATCTCAAAGAACTTCATTGACTCCCAGCAACTAATATCGGGGGCATTATTTATAAATTTGAATAATGGTTGTGGTTAATTTTACTTAAATTTATGCAAATGCTTTTTGGTAAACGTTAAATTAAAGTAGAATTTTTATACTAAAAATCCGTTTAGTTGTCTAGTGAAAGTGACTTATTCACTTGTTGAGAAATCGTTATTAGAAAATAACATAAGCTGGTGGAAAGATAGCTAACAATAAAATGCCTATATAATGTTATAATAATATATAATAATATATAATAATATATAATAATATAATGTTATCCATATCAAAATTATCAATATTTTGACTATTACAATGTTTATTAAAAATGAACTGATTGTAGAATATGTCAATTATTTCTATTTTAAATGTTTCTAAAACACTAATAAGTAGTCAATAAGTCGTATTAACCAATATCAACCAGCACTTCTTGCTCAAGAGTTATGTATAAATTGCCATGATCATGAGAGATATAAAACGAACCAAATTTAACATAAACTTATTTTTCATAATACTGTTATATTTGGTTTCTGGTGACTTTGAACGACGAGTTAATAATAACTTTTCAGTCATGAAGTATCTATAAAAATTTTTTAGGAGAAAAACAAATTTTTGTATACCGTTCGATAAAGTAAAGTGTGGTATGAAAAATTGATAAACGCCTTTGAATCAGACAATATATAAAACAATTGTTAAGAAATATCACTACATTTTCAGCTTTGATCAGTTTCTCTGATTCAATTTTTAAATATTTCGTATCGTATTTTTATCATTGTTTTTTTAACTTATTTAAATAGAAAACAAAGTTTTGAAACACTTTTTATTCATTTTTATCTTATTTATCTTATACTGAACATTTTTTGGTAATCCTTTACCATTTTCAATGTAGTATGTTATCAACTATTGGTTTTATCTGTACGTTGCTACTTCATTGGCTCCAAAGATCACTGCGCCGATTCAATATTTCTCTTTATTAGTTGTTTCTTTGTCGGTAGCAAAGTTTCTGCATTCTGTTGAATATTTATTACAGTTTTCTCTATGTTTATGTAAAGTGCTTCTGCAATTGTAAGTTGAAATGTATTCCTGTTGCGAAATAATATCTTTGTGTTTTTGTTAAATATTTCTCTAGTGATTGCTGTTCCGTGATGACCGTGATTATTTGGTTATAAAAAAATCATTCATTGATTTGGTAATCTCAAAATGAGAGCAACAAGATAATAGGAACCGGTCCACTGGAAACAGTAATATAATAATACTTTATAAGAACTTTATGTTCACGTCATATAAAACGGGTGAAAGAATATTAAGAAATAGAGTCAAGAAGAACGTCAAAACAGTCGATGGTAATGACAAGTTACAACTCAGAATTTACTATGCCAACAACAGAACTTCTCCTGTTCTAAGAAATAACTGTAACGAGAAAAGTATATATTCCATTAAATGTCCTATCGGTGAATGCGGTCACCGAAATTCGGAATATATCGACCACACTACTACTATATTGACGCGAAGATTATCTATGTATACACAAAGAAATTTAGTAAAAAAATAATTTAATTTACTAGAGAAATACTCAACAATACACAAAGATACTGTATCGCAACAGGAATACATTTCAACTTAAATTGCAAAAGCACCTTACATAAACGTAGAGAATCCTGTAATTAATATTCAACAGAATGCAGTAACTTTGCTACCGACAAAAAACTACTAATAAAAAGAAAACAATGGATTCATGCAGAGTGATCTTTGGAGCTAATGAAGTTGGAACGCAAAGATATAAGTAAATATAAGAAACATCCAATGGTTGATAACATACTACATTGAAAATGGTAAAGGATTACTGAAAAAAGCTTGTTCTATATAATACTGTATAATATATATATATATATATATATATATATATATATATATATCCTATCCGTGTGTGTGTGTGTGTGTGTGTGTACATGCGCAAATTCAATCGATCAAATAGTTTATAAAGCGCCATTTCTGTCCGCGATGCTCATCTGCACTCCTCAATATTAGATATATATGCTGAATAATAAATGAATTTGGGTAATTGATCGAATAATTATTTTTATTTAAAAAAGCGACAAATTAGAATATTATAGTATTAAATGACTTTTTAAGTTTTAATAAAAAAAAAAGATTTTTGAATTTGTTCAATGAAGCGTTAGCAAACATCTTTTTTGTTCTTTGATACGGTATAGACATGATTCTTCTATTGAATACTGAAATGAAGTTCGTCCATAGTTCTGTTACCTACGAAAGCGAAGTTTAATATTTTTTTTACTATGGCCATGCACACACACATACTTATACATCCACACAAACACGTACATACACACACCAACGCGCTAATTGATCAATATTCCATTTATCAATGAATGTTGGATATAAATAAGCTGAGGTGCGAATGACGACATGAAACAAGACAGTAGCTTACTTGGAGTTTTTATAAGAACGTGTAGAGTGTGCAAAGGACTATTGTTCAGGCTCACCTGAGTGTAAGCACCATCCACAAACTGACACTTTTTTTCATCAACCTCTTCTTTGGCAAACACAAAGCCATACTTGCAGTCAGTTTCAAATGATTTCAAACATTCGCTTTCACACGTATCGTGGTTTGGAATGTTTTTTGAAATCAAATTAGACAGCGTGGTGTTTTTAAAAGACACAATTGTTAATTTGTCTGCCCCAAATAAATTTCAGAATCAATAAATCAAAGGATGAGGATTAGTTAAAATAATTTATTCAAAATTTTATAACTAAATGTAGAAAGCAATAATTAGTTGTAATTCGTTTTATACAATTGTATACATACTTTCTGCTTTTCCGTAGGCTATTGTGCCTAAAAATTCACTGGCTGTGAGTTGTTCAAATTAATGGCATATTGTTAATAACTTTATTACTTTTTATAATTTAATTCAAACACAAATAATGAAATATTTTTCAACATAAAATTCAAAACGTTAAAAAAATTACATTAATTATTAATTGTTTTATATTGGACACAATTTTATTCACGTTACTCTATATTAAATTTTAGGCTTGGAATTGCCGTGTCGTATTCTTCCCACTAATCTCTTCACTGGAAACAAGAACAGTGTCGACGTCCACCTAACACATTCATCTTAAGTTGCATTGCATGGTTGCGTTGACCCGCTAGAATAAAATGTTATGACGCAAATGTTCAACGTTCGATCTAATTTTTTTATATACATAATTTGTTATACTTTCCACGTTCCTGCAAGATTTCACAAATTTTAATAGACTAGTGATTTTTTTAAAATCTTTTTAAAAGTGTTTCCCATCATTTTATAAAAGATTTGGCTAGTTAATTTTAACATTGTACCTTTCTTCTTAACTTCTGCTCTCAAGATTAGTTATTTTTAATACAATATTAAAGAAAAAAAACACGTGCTGTTGTTAGCGTTGCCAAAATTTTGATTTTGCTGTCAAGTTGAGAATTAACAGAGGTTTCAATTTCAGCTTTCTTTGTGTGTGCATTAAAAATGACTGTGCAGAAAAATTTTGCAATTTTTTGACTCACATGTTTGCAACTATTGTTGCGTAATTTGTTTTAAATTTAAAAGTATGTATTAGGTTTTAGTGGTTGGTGAATAATTAAAAAGTAAATATTTAGAATTATGAATTATTTAAAAGTAACAAAACATTCGCTTGTGTCCAATTTTTTCTGTTTATACATTTTCAACTTACGATTATTCCTGCACGATGGAATGAAATGTTGAATTAAACCACTTTCATTTGAAAGTTTGATGTTACCGTCAGCAGCTATTAAACATTTTTTTCTGCTTTCTTCAAATTGAAACCCATAAAAACATTTACTACTATCGTTCAGACAATTAGATTTGCATTCTTCCACATCCTTAACCTCCACCGCTTTTGACCAAACTTCACTTTGTACGTTGTCTAACACGATCCACTGACACAAGTTTTCTGTCAACATTTCAAAATATTTTGTGTGCAGGTAGAATGAATAAATTTTAAAATTTTCAAAAATTTTTACCTTCACTGATGGAAAATCTTGCAGTAAAAGTTAAAACGACAAAAAAGTAATAACCAAATTTCATTTTAACTATGTTCAAAAGATTAAAATACAGATAGAAATATGAATTTCTTTCGAAAAATTCAACTTGAAGGAAAGTTTATATAACGGTGTTCCAAACGTCAATATTATATTACCGACGCGATTTTATGAAACTCTAAGTAATCAGCTGTCAAAATGTGTGAAGTAACAAGTTAAGTTGAAATCATTCATAAATCAACATGTACATAATGAAAAAGAGTATGTTAATCGTTCAAAGCCAAATAAATTTAAACATTCGATAAGCTTAAAAATCTTCATTCAATTATACATTTGCAAATATAAAATGGTTAGTTTAAAATGGTGATAATGATAACGTATGTAGTAAATAGATAAGTTTTTCCACCTGAGACTATGATATTTAAAGAAAAAGATTTGCTCGCATATTTCAAAAACAACTTAAATAATTTAGAAATCAAATAATGAGTAATGGTTCGACATGTTTATAAACTGGAGGAGAGGTGAAAGTGAACCACCATGAAGATTGTAGATGAATGATTACACAGAAACACAGCTATGCGCCTAACACCATCTGCCGCGTGTCACAAATTTATGCGGTTTTTACAGTCAAAACCTTGATATATTGCAACACGAATTCACTCTAGCTCGTCAATCGATAAATAAGTACAAACATAAATTAATTTTAAAACTTCTATAGTGAAGGGTTTTCTATCTTATATTAACCGTTTCCAAAATTCAAAAATTTTTCTTCAACATTGAAAAACAACCATAGTTAAACATGTCATTTTGTCATATCATCATGATGTAACTTAACTTTTATGATTTAAAATTATCAAAATTGTATAGTTTTTAATTTCAACATACAGTTTTATACAATGTCATCATTGGCATTGCCAATCCTATTATATCGACAATTAATTGTTATATGAAATTATAAAATGTTTCATTTTAAAACCCAACTTTAATTTGGTTATGGGAATATTTAGAAAACGGGACCTAGAAGTTTTACCATGTTTGTTGTGAGAGATGAGGTTGTATCAGTAAGTCAGTGATCCAGAATTCAAAATTTTGGAGGTGAGATTGTTTAAAGTATTTATTTAAAGTAAAACCAGAATCCCAAAAAAGCCAAAATATTCTTCAAGAAAGTTTAAAACGATTTGTCATCATACTGACGCAAGAAGATATGGAATTCATCCCAGAGCCTAAGATACTGTTTAAAGGAAAACAAGAATAGATACTCAACAACATAGATATTACAGAAGAAACGGTAGGGAAGATGTTAGGATCTCTTAGGGAAAATAAAACTCCAGGAATAGGTGAACTGCATCCCATGTTTTTAAAGGAGGTGAGAAACAAAAAAAGAGCCACTCTAACTGAAATATTTGCTGAATCTATCAAGACAGGTTAAATACCAAGAGACTGGAAAAATGCCATTGTCACGTCACCATTAAAAAAGAAAGCAGGAGTGTTACCAGCAACTATAGACCAGTCAGTTTAAAAGTGTATACTATGCTAAGTCATAGAAAAAATAGTGAAAATGAACATGTTTGAACATTTGATGAATAACAAAATAATCAAAAACAGTCAACTCGGATTCATGAAAAGACGTTCCTTTCTGTCAAATCTTTTGGAATTTTTAGAAGTAGTGTATGCAAACGTAGACAGCTAGAACTCCGTAAATATAATCTATTTGGATTTAGCGAAAGCGTTCGATAAAGTGTCACACAAACGACTTACCAAAAAGTTACATGCATGTTAGATATCTGGGAGTCTTCTTCAAAGGATTACCAGCTGGCTGATAAACAGAAGACAACAAGTACAGATCAAAGACAAAAATTCAACTTGGGTTAACGTCACAAGTGGAATTCTTCAAGTTTCGGTGTTAGGGCCTCTACTATTTGTTATATATATTAACGAAATTGACATTGACATATTATCAAAAATATCGAAGATCAATAATGAGAAAGATGCTGAAGTAATAAGACAAGGTATGGCAAGATTATATAAATGGTCGGAGAATTGGCAGATGTCGTTTAATACAGATAAATATGCGGTGATGCAAATGGTAAAAAAACAAAGACTTTAATCGTCAATTGGGCAATAAGGAGCTACGACCAACACAGGAAAAAGACCTTGAAGTCATTATCTATAAAGGCACAAAAAATTGAGACAATGTACTGTGGTTGAGGCCAAAGAAAATCAAATACTTGAATTTAGTAAAAGAACAGTGGTTGGCAGGGAGAAGTCGAACATTTTAAATCTGTATAAAACCTTAGTTCGACCCCATCCTGAATTCTGTGCTCAAGTTTGGAGTCCAGATCTGCAAAAAGACAAGGGCATTTTAAAGAAAGTACAGCGGAGAGCAACAGATGATCAGAGAACTTAAAAATCTTGAATAATAAAGATAGATTGAGAAAATGTGGATTGACAACACAAGAAACAAGAAAATGCCGAGGAGATCAAATACAAGCATACCTAAAAAGAATAAACGCCGTTTACCAGATTTGTGCAACAGGAGAATAGAATAGGATTACGAGGCTTCGGATACATGTTCTCCAAAAAATAGAGAATGCCGTCAAGCAAAGATTCCTTAGCTGTATAGTGGAAAACACCTAAAATATTCTGAGTGATGAGACATTCTCCACGGTATCAATCAACAGTTCCAAGATCAAGCCTGGAAAGTTAAGATATTAGGACACTTAGCTCGCAGTGATTCTCACACAAACTTTAATCTACTGAACCATTTTAAACCCTGTTATGTTATGTTTAATTAGATGAAAATTCATCAGAGTTTAGATTGGTTCCATATTATTTCGAATTTTATTTTTTTTGTGAAATCCTTTTTCCTGTTTCGTTTTTATGAAATAAACTTGTTTTAAAAAAAGTGGTTGTTTTAATAGAAACAATATTTGTATTGTAATGTTAATTGCATGGAATCAATTTTTATTGAAAGACTTGTTGACTGCGAAAATGGGTATAGTTTTATAATTTAAAAAAATAACTAATGAAAACAATTTTAATGCTTGATTATAATTCAAAAAGTGAAATTAGTCAATACGTTTTACTAATATATCAAGTTAAACCAATTATTAAAAAAGCATAAGAAAAAACGAAGATGTCAACGACAACAAAAATTTCTTGAATAAACTAAAAGAAATTTATTTTAAAAATTTAAATTTCCCTTGTTTAAACATATCTATGGATATATCATTACCATTTAACGTTTATAAAGTGTTAGCAAAGAGTAGATTGATATTTTCATGTCTAAAAAGTAACAGCACTGCATTGATAATATATAAAGTATCACCGACACCAAAGCCAATATTATAATGTGAAATAATTTTACTCTACAGTTCATCTGTTTGCACTTTCAAGTCTTTCACGGCAGCTGCAGATTGATTAGTTGGTTTGAAATATTTGCATGTCAACTTACATCTTATTATACATACGTCTGCATAGCAAGGAAGAAGCATACTAAGAAGTAGAGAGATCTCAAAAGATGTTGCACATTGAATTTGCCACAATATTCATGGAGGTTATGTGAATGCATTTTCAAGCTAATAAAACAATTTTTTGGTTCCCGTTCTTTCAATTCAATTTTTTATTTGCTCTGTAAATTGACAAGAAGCCTTGGCATTGCTAGGAAAATTTTATACAAACCGTCGACAATACGTGCCAAAGTTCTTTTATCTTGTAAATGCATTAAAAGATACAATTTTTTAAATTTATAGCTTTTTTTCAATATTGGCCGATCAAACTGCTTTTTTTTTTACAATTCTTACAATTTAATTTCTACTTGCCATTAAAAATTTTCGAGTCGAGTCCAGATTTGAAAATGTTTTTTTACCAGACAATTGTATATAAAGTAATCTGTGAAGATGACTGTCTGTCTTGGTGTGCGGCCTTGTTTAGGAATCTGAAGTTTGCACAAAGTCGTATCGAAGCATTTTTATTATTATATGTTTATATATTTATTTGAAATTCTTTTTTTTATTTCAATTTAAGAAACTCGCGATTTTTTAAACTTTGAGCGCCTAGATAACAAAAAAATCATAAAAAGTTTGATGGTTCAATGACTGATTGTTGTTTCACCTGCTCTGAATTCTTTTTTTTTGCTTAAATGAAATTTTCTTTCCGTCAACGAGATGGTTAATTGTGAGAAGTCTCATTGTTGAAGCTGGTTAATTCAATCGTTTTATTCTTGCCAAATTTTTGAATTGAGTTTCCTGTTTTTCTGTCTGCTAAATTTTTAATTGAATTCGAAGAGATTCTATCATATGTTTAATGCTATATTTTGAAATCCTTCAATCGTTGACCTGTAACAGTTTGCAGCCGTTTCGACTCTTTTCCCTTCAACACTAAACAAGTGCTTTTTAAGTTTTCTATTATTAAATTTAACAGTTGCCTTATGTTGCTATCCAATAACCATCCACAAAGTTAATCAGTCGAATGTTGAATGTTTGAATTTTCTAAACGTTCCTTAAACTTGGATGTTTATTTTACTTTTTTTTTACTTTATTTACTTTCTTAATGTTTGAAGTCATCACTTACTCTATCGATTTTGAAATCCACTTTGTTTATAAATTTTTTCTACTTCCGTTCTTTCTTTAACTAATTTAGTTCATTTATCTTTTATTCATTTATATTTTATTTTTATAAATTCTTTCAATTGACCTTTTATTTCATGTTGCGTTGACTTCGTTTAATTTTGCACTGATTCTAATTAATTTAGCACCAAGAAGAACCGCATTAAAATAACGTTTTGGTAAATAAAGTTGGTTGACGAGTTAGCTCAGACGCAAAAAGTACCGCGCCACGTGCTGTTGTGCATGCATACCACTGTTTGTGCAAAACTTAGTGCGGATGATGAGGCACTCGTGTGTACAAACAAATGTGCAAATAAGTCGTGTAACGTTAATGCAGCAGCAGCGCTTGTAACAGAAAAATTTAATTTGCAACCATGTAAACAAAGAACGATTCCTAAGCATCTCCACGTATGCGCAAGTTCTGTAGACATATAAAAGAAGGCTCAATACTATTCGGTACAGTGAAATATTTATTGAAACACTAGCCACATAATTTAGTTTTAATTTAATTTCGTAGTTTTTTAAACTAGCAGCCACGACTCAGATCCAACAAGAAGATGTGCTTACTGAAATACGGACAAAGTGATTTTGCAAAAATATTATTGTTTGTACTTTTGTGTTTTACGAGAAAAAAGCGCTTGCTTTTTTATATTTGTTTTGTTTGAGATTGAGATTGTATTGGTGATGGGAAAAAATAAACACAACATTAATGGTTTAAACTATTTCAACAAAAATTGAAACTTGTAAATAAAGTTTTCATGAATATTTTTCGGAAAAAAATTTTGAGAAAAACTCGAAATAAATGTAACATTATATGACTTTGGCAAAATACGTTTTATTAAAAATTATTAGTTATTCATAAAATATAAATGATTAAAGGTTTAAAAGTTGCTGATACTGAGTGAAAGAATATAACAAATAAATAACGAAGCTAAATATAGCAATAAATAAATACATATAAAATATTTTTTTAAATGTAATAGCAATAATAATGCTGTTGTTCATACATAAAAAAAAATCAAATCAACAAATCAGCCGGCAGAGAAGCATCCATCGAAACAAATTAAAGGAGCGATGCATCTCATAAATGTGCCTGAGCGGAATGCAAGCAAATGAAGCATGCGGGACAAGTGGTTCAACAGCACTGAATAGATGGATTGGAATTTATTTCGCTATTTTCATTATCTTGCATCTTATTTTCTGCTCTGAGCTTTAATAAATATTTTTAACGTGCTGCCTTGTAAATAAACTGCGCTTCAATATTTGGTACGCACCCACATGAAACTTGGTCAGTCTTGAATTGAAACTTTGCGCGCACGTCACAATATTTTTTGAAAAAGATAAATTTGATAAATGAATAAAAATAAATAAACAAATATGTATAAACATACGCACTACACACGCACACAAATTACATAAAATATAAAATGTATAGGACGTTTACATATTAAACGAGGACATAAACTAGCAGAACAACAAATATTTGAGGAGGAATGTCGGAGGAACGCGAAGCATTTGCATGCAACCGGTTGTAATGTCATTATGAGATTTCCATATGTGCATATCTCCATTTCTCAATGTCACACACACGATCATTTTATATTTCTATTTATATAGAGAGCAATAATTTCTTGAGATTATGCCGATGAAAAACAGTTCTAAAAAATATAGTTTGTAAACAAACACGCAAAGATAAATTCAGATGCATACACACAAGTGTATTTGATTGCAAGTTTCACATTCTTCTGATTGCTGTTAAATTTTGTCGCAAAATCGTATTATAAATAAAAATAAAATATTGATTAAATATTGTTTAAAATAAATTTATCTCTCCCCCCCCCCCCCTCTCTCTCTTTCTCTCTCTCTCTTTCTTTTTCAAACAAAAACAGATGTAGCTAAATCAAAAAAATTATATTAAACAAAAAAACTTTGAAAAAATTTCTATTGTAAAAAAGACCTAAGTGTGTTTTCAAACCAGGCATCCTTTGAACTCATCAACACAATGTTTAATCAATTTTTAAATGTTCAAGAAATGACACTTGCTTGTAAACTACTTCCTTTTTCCATTATACAATGTATATGCGAGTCATTTTTTTGCTATGAAATCACAATAGCCGATAATTTTACTCTGGATTTTTGGTTATTTCACTTGAATTTAAACATGAAATGCTAACTTGAAAAAATAAAACAAATAAAATTTAAAATTTTCAATTACCAAGCTTTGGTTTCCACAAAACATGAAACTTTTTATTTAATTTTCAAGACATAATTTCTAATTTCGTTATTATGTTAAACAAATGTGAAACTAAAAAAGAAGAAGAGCAAGAGAAAAAAGAAAGGGTGAGAGAGAGATAGGAAGAGTGTAAAAATGAATGGAAACATTATCATAATTATTATTATTTGTAATTTTTATAAAATTCAAAAATGATAATCATTTAAAAATTTGCGGTAAAAGTCCTTTTTTGATGTAAAACATTTTTCATAACTACGTTTTGTCAAATATAAATATATGCAGAAGGCAGACAAACATTACCAACGCCAGGCTCGTTATTGATTTTTAAAATATCAATAACATTTTAAAAAGTCTTTCCTGACGTTTTCATCATTGCGTATCACTTGAAGTAGTTCTTAAATAATGCGACAACGTATTGATTAATTAACTATTATTTAAAGTGTTTTATCAAATACAAAATTACAAAATTTATTTTTTGGTTCTTTTCAATCAAACATTCAATTTTTGTTTTTCAACCGACTTAACGCTTGTCGTAAGTTTTCCAATCTATCTTTTGAAGCTTTGTTTTAAAAACTTAAAATTGCTGTAAAGAAATAGAACATTCTCATAAAAAAGGGGCTGATGGGACTCGTGTATATGTATATATATATATATATATATATATATATATATATATATATTTACATAAACAAAATATGTGAAGAAATTCTACGTCCACAATCAGGTTTTTAGTTTCTTTTTTTCAATCAACCTAAATGACCTTTTAACACATTCTGACTAAAACAACCATTCACTGCAAAGTGTCTGGATTGCCTTCCGAGCTCAGACGACATGACATGCTTAAGTGATTCCAAGTCAAATACGTAAATAAAATCATGTGCGCATTTTAATCACTGGCAAACTTAATTTTTTAAAACCAAACTCAGTCATACACAACTCTACGTTAAATAACTGACGTAGGATCATGCATTATTGGAAATATCAAATATAAACGTGAACAGAAGAAGCAAGAAGAAAAAGTTAGCATTGCTCTTCAGAATACAACCACTTATGAAAAACAATAGCATTGGAAATCCGAGCTGGTACATGAATGGTTGTGATAAAATATATTGACAGATTTGTTGTATATATATATAATATAAATAATATATTATATATATATATATATATATATATATTTATATATATATGTTCCATACCCCCAAACTCTGTAAAAAAATTATGGTTTCCTAAAACTTAATTAGCCAATTTGTTGTTTGAAACTAGCTTCTTTTATTCTGATTACGCGTTAATAATACAAAATGTGGTGAGTTATTATCATTATTATCATTATCATTATTAATTCAAAAAAATACAAATTAGAAATTAGATAGCCAGCTGAACTTGGAGTCACCATAATAACCATCGACTGCTGGACTTGAAACCGCTCAAGGAGATGGCGTAAACAACGGCCGAAGGGAGTTTGTTCCATTCTTCCGCCATTCTATTTGAAGAAAATTTACGGTAGTCTTTATGACTAGAACCTATAGTTAGCTTGAAATCATGATCCCTTATTTAAACATCATGTGCAAAGAGTAACGTAGGGACAATATCGGCAGGGAGATGACCATGTGTTATTCTATATGAGAAAATAAGATCGGCTCTTAGACGTCTGTAGACCTGAAAGGGCAACACTAATTTCCTCAATTGGTCCTCACATAGAAGACCTCTGCAGTATATTCTTACAAGCGTTCCTCTTGTCTGAACCTTTTCCAGCTCCTCTATAAAACCAACTTTGTGAGGATTTCGTACTTGGACACCGAACTCCATGTGCAACCTCACCAATGACTTGTATAAAGTTACAAAAACTTCATCTGAAAGGTATTTGAAATTCCTGGCAATGACACCTAGCATAGAGTTCGCTTTGTGAACTACCTTCAAAACAAGACTATTATTATTTCTATTGGACTATCTAACATTTGCCAATCATTTATTTAATTTTTGTACGCGCTGTATTATTATTATTATTATTATTATGCTATTCTTTCTATTGACATTTCTCAAAGGATAGTATTGTGATTAAATGCTTTGTTGAACAAATAAGTTTTTAACTCTCTTCTGAAATATTTTTCTGGAACGATTTGCTTCAATCTTGTTGGAAGATCATTCCATACCTTGAGCAGAGCAACCTGCACACATCTGTCACCCAGATTTGTCCTGTTCTTAAGAATTACCATCAGTTCTGACGAAACCCCGTATGTCCCACATCAACTTCAGTTCTTTTACGAAAAAACCTCTTTCAGATATTCTGGGCTACCACCATTTACGTTTGAGTTTGTAAAAATATGTTAATATTCATTGCTAAAAAATTAAAGGTTATCCCGGTATTGGGGAATCTTTTAATTACAATATTGTCATTTTATTTACATTCTATGTAAATTTTCTGAAATATTTTTACCAACAACCCGGTGACAATTCAAATAATTTTTTCAAGCTCATTAGCTTCAATCTTTATTAAATCTCATGAGAAAAAATTGATTAAATTTTTTTAGTACAGATTCATGTTAGTAGTTATACATTAAATACAGATTCATGTTACTATCAATAGTTATACTTTAAGTGCAAGCACATAAGTTCAAGAACAGGTACATGTACTTAATTTTAGTATTATTGTATAAAATTTTTCATGCTATAGGAAATGTTGCAATAAGTGGTCATTTATGGCTCCTCTTTGCTCGTGCGTGGCGTCGAATCTTCTGGTTGTGTCGTGTTCTCGCTTGTGATGTTGCAGCTTCCCAATGTTTTCTCAGAGATGGTATTGTGCAAAAACTCAGCAAGTTCACATTTGAACGAGTGAATGTAAGCACTTTTTATTTCCGAAGTACATTTAGAATCAATATTGTTTTTATTTTCATGAAAAATATTTTTTTATTTGGATAACTAAATCGTCCACATTAATAAGATGTGTTTGTGGCAACGTTAATATTTTGCTATCTTTCTTTTGCGACGAATACGCTGGGCTTTCGTAAAATATTGTTGATGTTGTTGTCTGTAGTTGTTCATGCGGAAAGCAATAATTGCGTGCTAGTCATGAGCCTTTCAGTGATTTTGCTTTTGTTGAAACTGAGTACTTATTTGGCCGTTTCTGCAGAGAATGTGGAGTTAAATCGGTTTTTTATTTACTCATTAAAAAAAATTCTAAAGTTATTTTGGTTGATTGTTTGGTAATTAAATTGATTTTTGATTGTTTGAACATTTTCAGTAAGCAAAAGAATGTTTCGGAATTATTGTAGGCAACATATACACAGTCGATATTTTGCTGCATTAGTTTATGGAGTGTCGCTAGTCTAGTCTCGACTGCCTGACTCCAATGCAAATCATCCATTTGTTTTTAGACTGTTTTGTCTGGACTGTTAACAAAAATTTAAATGCTCGACATGAAATGAAATATAATGAAAAAGTAAAACGGGAATTAAATTATAAACCTACTAACGATAAAACGAAAAAATACATTATACATTTATTTCAACTTCATACGCACTCACACAGTATATTAGTACATATTACAGAGGCGTTTCGAGACATATCATTTCAAATAAAAGTCAATCATTGAATTGAAATAAAATGATTATTTTCTATAAACACAAACACAATACATGTTACTATATACCAAACACTTCATTGTTTTGCATTGACTGATGCCTTCAAACGTAAAAATAAACAAATAAAAATAAATAAAAATATATTTTGTATATATATTTATATACGTTCTTACTATATATTTGCAATGTGTATTAACGTATGTATATCAAATGGCAATAATTGCATGTGTTTTGTGAGCGCGCGTGAATTAGAATACTTATACATTCATCTGCAGTTTATCTATCCCATAACGTTAAGTCCTCTTGTTGCGAGTTTTTGTGCGTATTGTGCGCTTTGGTCATAGCGTGAGATGGAGAAAGTTAATAATTTTGAGTCGGGTGTGAATAATTTCAAATAAAACATGTTCTTACTTTTGTTTGTTGCACGTTTTTTTTATACTGATACGTAAGGATACCAATACAATTTATTTAATTTTATTAAACCATGCACATAAACATCAGCAAATAATTAATATTTATCTTTTATACTTGTCTAAATAAAAACGTTTAACATGAATATAGTTGTTTATTTTGTGGTATTTGGTATTTTTGGATATTTTGAAATTTTTGTGTTGGTTTCATCTCAGTTGAATACTTATCAAGACCCAATGAAATGTCCGGCGGAGAGATGCTACTGCTATGCCGATGAAGATCTCGAATGCACAGACCTCTTACTGACTTCTGTACCAAATTTTTACCACACCAAGTACACCAGAAACATAACATATGCGCTTTTAGATTTGAGTGAAAACAAGATTAAGGAGATTCAACCCTGGGCTTTTGCTGATTTATCGCTGAGATCGATTAAAATCTGGCGCAACCACAAAAAAACTGACCTAAAACTTTATGGAGATTCATTTCAAGGATTGAACGATTGTCTAGAAAAGCTCAATCTGAAAAAGAATAATATATCAAAACTTCCAAAAGGTTAGTTCATAAATGTAATTTATTTGAAATTTAAAAGAATCGTTATCTTGAAGATGCCAAAAATTAGATTGCGATCGTATGGTTATAAGAACCTCGGATTTAAATTGAATTTTCAATTCATTGATCTGACGAAAAATTAGAAAAAAAATACAAACGCTTGACTTTTTTAATTTTCATGCGTTGTAGTAATGTAAAATATCACAAAATTTAATTTTGGCTAAGTTTCAATAACAAAATACGCTCTGATTCTTAATAGAAATATCGTTCACATGCCTAAACCGCACGAAGACTTTAAATAATAATGTCAAATTTTAAACAAATGCTTTTTGAAATTGCTAATTTTTGGCAGACACTTGTGTCCTGTGCTTCTAATTAAATTTCTTTTTTTGGTTGTCAATCTTTCCATTTAATTGCTTCACGATGGTTGACGGCACGAACGAACTAGCTAGCTCACATTATGCGTGGCACCTTGATAAGTTGGCAGTCCAGCAGTATGTATCACAGTATGGCTTCACTCATCTGGTTTATTCTCCAAGTCCTTTTGTACCTTTGGCAAAGTCTTTTACTAGTTATAACAATGCTTTTGATGACGCAGTGCGATTGTGACAAATAACAATTTGATTTTTTCAATTTTTCGTCTGCTCGTTTGTTTGTAATTAATTTGACTATTGATTATTAAATATTATTTGACTTCAAAAAACTAGATGAACATTTATATTTCTTTTGTTTACCTTCATTCTTTACAATCCCATTGCTAGAGGCAAAACCAATGATTTTATGAAACACAAATTTTCAAATGATCTTGTTTTCAATTTCCTTGAGCTTAATTATATCATGTGTTTCAAGCTGCATATAATAAATGATATGCCATCATCTGCAGTAGTTAGATGGTGCAGGCAGTTTATATTAAACTGGATGCCTAACAATGCACACGCAGTCTTTTAACCGTCAAGCAAGAAAACACTGGCGAAATTTCATTTTTGGATACTTTATTGATAACAATTATTTTTATAAAATTGAGTTAAAAAACGATGCCATATTTTTTTTATAACATTTTTGTTGCATTATTAAATCAAAGATGTTAAATGCGAAAAAGAATGATGAGTTTATATATCAAGCTTGTAATTTGTTTTTCAGTTTTCAATTTTTAAAAATGTAGAGCGTTTTTATATTTTCATAATACGCACAATTGGTGTAACTTTTATGTTAAATGTATAAAAAAATTCATTCCTATATTTAAGTTGTGGTGGGCAAACATTACTTAAAATTACGCCTTTATTTCCAAATGAACATGCAGCGTTGCTAGCATGGCGCAGTTGTGTTGCGAGGCGAGGCAATTGCCATAAAGTCTCGTGTTTTTATGTATCTTTTCTCCGTGATACATCAAAGTCTTTCGCTAGAACTTCAATTTTTAATCAACATTTTCCATCTTTACCAAATTCACTGGAATATTTCAACGCTTTGTAGCTATTCTATTATCAGCTTTTATAACCACAATGCGGGCAGGATCAACATTAAACCATAAGACTATACTCAACTTATATTCAAAAATTCAGTTATTATATGCAGAAGATTTTTGAACATTTTTTTCTAGTAGCGTTTTTGCAAAATTTCGAAGCAATAATGTCACACGCAATGATTTATTTTATGCAGTCATGACAAGCATAAAATAATTACGCAAAGAAAAAATGTATTATATTAACTTACGTGAATTTTTTAAGAATAATTTTTATTTTGTCACGCTGAGGTGTTTTATAAAAAAAACTTTTAATGCAAATATTGAACAAAGTTTTTACAGTCGGAAGTCTGATTCGAGATGCTGGGGTCGAAAGTCTTTATGAAGAATCAAAAATGTCGGTAATAATAGGTACAAAACTTGGGAATTGGATAAAGGCAGGCATTGGAAGCAGACAGGGCGATCCAATATCACAATAGGCAGGCATTGGAAGCAGACAGGGCGATCCAATATCACCAACAAAAAATGGAAAATTCTGAATCGGGTGGAATTGACATAGTAAGGAGAACTGTCAAAGGTCTAAGGTTTGTTGATCTTCTAGTTTCCAGTAAAGAAGGTCTACAGAAGCTAATTGAACTAACACATGCTGGTGGAAAAGATCTTGGGTTGCATCTTAACAAAGACAAAACGAAGGTGATGATTACGGAGAAAGGCAGAAACAATGCGGAATTTCAGATAGAATCAAAAAAACTCGAACAAGTAGACCAGTTTGTGTTTCTTGGCAGTCTTATAACCTGTGACAACAACTGCACAAAAGAAATTGACAGAAGGAGAGCAATAGCCCATGAAATGTTTGCATCATTGAAGGAAATATGGAAAAGTGGAAATATATCTATAAAAACAAAGTTGAGAATGATAGAATCTTGCGTTTTTTCAAGCTTTTCTATGCATGTGGGACATGAACAATAAAGAAAAGATACAAAGACAGATTGGAAGCATTTGAGATTGTGTTACCGAAATTTGTTTGGAATCAGTTGGAGGCAGAAAGCAAAGAACGAAACCATCAAAAATCAACTTGGAAGACAGAAAAGTGTATATGACAAAGTCAGAGAAAGAAAACTGGAATTTTTTTGAACACATTTGTAGAATGAGGGAAGACAGATTGATTAAGATGGTACTAATGAAGAAAAGAGATTGGAAGAAAAAAGCTGGTAGACCTGCAAAGAAATGGATAGACGGCATTACTGAATGGACTGGTGTTGTTATTTTAACTTCAATAAAACTGGCCAAAGATAGAAAAGGTTTTTGGAAAAAAAAGAAATGTAAAAAGCATGCTTAGATGTACACCATCGGTCTCGACGGTCCCCTGATGGACAAAGGAGGATCATTGATTGATTGATTGATCAGGTAGTAGTGGATCAAAAAGTTAACAATGGGGGAAGGGATGGTTGATTTTATTAGAAATTACTGCGCTGAAACAAATCATACAAAATGGTGATGTCATATTTTAACGTTATTATTGCTTCAACAATTTAGAAGAATTACATTCAAGTTCATTTTATGGATGTTGCTTAGATCAGAATTTTTTTATAACAGTTTCAAGAACTAGATTTATGCCCTTGTGAACGTACATCAGTGTCAAACCATTAAATTAAGTTTGGAAAATAAAAAAGAAATTGAATAAAAGTTAAAAAAAAGTACAAAAATATTTTTTTCTAAGGTGTTTCTATAATTGTTGGAGGGATAAGGTGTCGTTTTTTTCCTTTCAATTTCCATTTCTGATGTTTTAGTGTTCTTTTTGAAATTTCTGGTTAAAATTAAAAAGAATTTAATTATAAGAAATTTATAATAATTTTTAAAAATATTTTTAAATAAATTTTTATATTTCAAGACACTATTTTATATCAATTTAGGTTGTTGTATGTGACAAACCATGAATCTGTCAAAAATAAATAAATCGTTTTAATTTTAACAAATTAAAATTTGTGCCATGTTTGTATTAAAAGAAGCCGCAACTGCTTTTAAACAAATGAAAAACTAGAAAATTTTAAAGTTATTTAAAAATTCAACATCAGATTCTTCAGTTTGAAATGTGTTGGATACCGACCTTGAAACATTTTCTATTTCATTCGCTTAGAGAAATCTTCTCAAAAATTGTCATGAATCTTTTCATCGAAAATACCTTGCCACACATTTTTATGACGTGTCATTAACTTACAGCTTCTTTATTAATTAACAAAAAATAAATATGTTTTAAAAGTTTAAATTGAATTAATTTAAATAATAAATTGATATAATTAATTAATTAAATTAATAAATTAAAATGAATTGAATTAAAAATTCTAAAAAAGGTTTTTCATAATTTATTTTTAACTTGTTGTTTAATGACAATTATTTATTTACAAATTAATTCCTGAATATGGCCTGTTCACAAAGGACATCTTTCGGAGTAGATGTTAAAAGCGGTTTTTGATGCATCATTTCACCGTTGATTTTCACTTCTAAATTTTAAATCGATAATTAGTCATTGTTTCCTGGCTAAATTTTTAAATTTTCTACAAAAATGTACTCTTCGGTAAAATTATGAAAAAATTATTTTCGAACAATCAAACAAAGTAATAAAATATCACCGTATCAACCAGGTTGTAATTTTGTTTTATTCGCTATAGAAAAAGTTTGGCCAAAAACCTGACATCAGGGCATCCTACATAGAGGGCCGCAAATTTTTTAAAATTTTTTTCTGTGTATTTTTTCCTGTTTGTAGAGTAGCCATATAAGCTTATGCTACTTGAGCTTCTGGTCTCCTGGCTGTGCCTGAATAAATTGATTAAATAAAATAAAAACTAAATTAAAAAAATTATTTAACGCAGGTCTCTTCAAGGAGCTTCGTCGTTTGAAAAGCATCGACATGCAGGAGAACCGCATCAAATCACTGTCTCAAGAGATGTTCCTGGGGGCCACAAGTCTTTCTGAGATCAATTTCGACCGAAACCATATTTCTGTTAACAAAATTATTAACATTTAGCTGTACAATAGTATTTTATTATGAATGTATTATGATGATTTTCTTAACTTAATTATACTCCAAATAACGTGTGGGATGTGGTTTAAATTATTGCGGCCTTCAATTTTTCTTAGTTTGATAAGCTATACCAATAAATTATTGTTACAAACTGAAATTCTTCTTACCATTACTTCTTTAAATTTCTGTCTTGTAAGTTAGCGACGTTACTTATTTTGTTACAGAAGCCTCATTCTTGCTTTCCTCTTCCACATTCAACAATTAACTTACAGTTGCGGCATGTTTTCAATTACTTCTTTTGATCAAATCCAGTCATTTGGTCAGTTTCTTAAGATTTTTATGTATTGCCAAGCAGCTGAAACTAAATGTAAAATTCAAGTTAGCGGAAATATTTTGTAATTGTTATGGCACATTTTTGTAAGGCTACTTACTTTTCAACAGTGTCTATTAGCTGAAAACATACATACAGTTAGTCAGGTCTTAAATGTGCGCAAGTTTTCATTGGTATATCTTTCTTTTCTATGAATCTAAGCAACGTTCAGTGGTTTGTTCCAACCGCATTTCATTCATTGACAGCGTTGACCGTTGGTTATTAAAACTCTGCGAACTTTTAATGTAGTTGTTGGTAGCTGTTTGTACCTGGCCTGCTTTTTTTGCACAAAACTGATGTGTTTGACATTATAATCGAGTACAATTTCAAAAACCATACATTCGCTGACAACTTTCAAATTGTTGTGTCTGGTTCTTCTAATACACTTTGATCCTTACTTCATAAGTTGACTTATCTTTTGGTGTTGATGAATGGATATTATGAAATTAACTAAAGTTAAATCAGTAGAAGACTTAAATTTTGTTTAATGGCAAGTGACAACTGATGAAATAATTGATGTCAACTCTATATTGATGGTAACCACTACCTGCCTGTAGTTTGAGTGTGACTTCTGATACGAGCATGACACATGTGTTCATATGTCACAATTGGTGACAAAATTATCATTTTATCATGTAAATAGATTGTGGGCGTTCTTATACTATGTTTGAGAATAAAATCAAGAAAAGATGACATTTGATAATAATTTTTAGGAATACAATAATGAAATACCAATAATAATATTTTTAAATGAAAATATTAAATATTTTTTGTTTGCCTATTTAGAGGCTGAATGAAAACATTTTTCTTGGATTGGACAATTTGAAGAAATTGGACATCTCACGGAACCACATCAACTTCATAGATTCTGATGCATTTATTGGTCTCTCTTCATTGGAATCATTAAATTTGCGTCGCAATAAAATTGGGAATCTGCAGCCCAAAATATTTGAAAAATTGATATCATTGAAAATATTGGACTTGAGTCACAACGCAATTCAAGCTCTGTTTCCTCTGATGATGAAAGGAATGCACTCGGCCGAGACTCTGCTGCTTAACAACAACCCTATCGTTATGATCAGCAAAAACACATTCAGTTCGTTGAAAAAATTGAAAGATCTCCATTTAGAAAAATGTGAATTAAATTTTTTTGAAGCGGATATATTTAATGGACTCACAAATTTGAAACGACTTTATTTGCAAAATAATAACATAAACACTTTACCAAATGGCATTTTTCGACCTTTAAAATCTCTCGTAAAACTTCAGTTGGAATACAATAGATTGCCATTATTAAATGCTTGTGCTTTTGATAAGTTGATATGGAAAGGTGCGATTTACATAATTGGTAATCCTATTCGTTGTGATTGTGCAATGGCCTGGACCGTTGTTCCTGGCACTCCGAGCGTGTATGGAAAGTGCCGAACACCAAAAGTTGTGTCGAAACAAATGATCGAACACAAGGACAAATACCAAGTTTGTCGTCACCACGGGGTAGAAAAATGTCACTCTGGATTTTTAGCCGGTAGTTTACTTAAAGCAAAAATTAAAAAAGTTACCGACGTGAGCCAAAAATATTTTTCTGAAAATGAAAACAATAACGTGATTAACTTCGATGTTCAACAGAATCCTAATATATCAGTGAAGAACAGACAGGTCATAAATTTCAGGAGGAAGAAGCAAATAAAACGAGCGAACGAGAAAGTTTCTTCAAAAACCCTTGAAGCGAATGTTTTAAAAAATAAACCATTACAAAATGACACATATAAATTAAGAATTTTTTCGAGCAAACCTATGACTAAAATGTTGAAAAAAGAGAACAAAAAATTCACAGTTGCAGATAAATTGCTGAGACATTATGCAGTTACAAAAAATAATGTCAAAATGCAGAAGGGCGACGACGAAGAGGAAGATAAGGAGGATTATCTCAACTGGTTTCTGTTTTGAGGTTCACCACCGAACTGAAGGGACTTTATTACCGTCCTTCGTACACACTAGTCATCAGTAACTTGCACCCTACAACAAAGACTTATAACAAACCATATATATTTAACATTTAGCTTTACATAGTTGTTTTGACTATCAACTTCAACTAGTTAATCGCAAGCATAAATAGCCCATAGCTACATTAAAGTATGCACGAATAACTAATGTTTTGATTTAACGTTACTTTGTAAATCATTAAAAATTTATGTTTGTTGAAAAAAACCATTTTCATAAATATTTCGCAATGCAAATACTATATTTTTTAACTTTTATTTTATTGTTTGCCTACTTAGGGCCTCTGTACATAGACGAATATTGTTTTCTTTTGCCTTTACGAAAATTTATAATTGATTTGTTAATTATGTGATAAAAAATGTTTTACCTGTGTAGTGCTTTCATTGATTATATTCTTTATAGTGCATTTTGGTGTCAATAATCATAACCATTTTAATAAATTTGTTTGCCGGCTTGTAACTGACAGTGAGAAAAGAATATCATATTAAATAAAAGTATATAACAAAAACATTGCTGTATCAAAAATGTGCTTAGTCAAATGTAAGTTTTAAAAAATGTTTAATTGAAAGAGAACAGTCGAGATTTATTCAGAAATGAAATTTATTGAGAGCTAACATTACGATTAATTTGAAAGCAGAAAGTTTCTTTCAGTCTGTGGTACCGATAAATGATATTTCGTAACACATTGTCAAAAAAACAAGTTTTTTTCATATTTTTAAAAATCAGACTCCGACAGACGATGTATGCAATATGCAAAATAAAAATATGCAATATAATTAACAAGAATGTAAAATAATAAAAATGAGTTAAGTGTTTAAATATTAATATAAAAAATTAACGTGTTGTATGGTGTGTATTAGTATGGTACTGTAAGTAAGATACTATAATTTTATTAATAATTTCTTTTGTACTGCGATTAAGTTACTGTCTGTTGAATTTATTATTTTAACCGGCATTGCTTATAGGACGTGTTTTAACACTGAATTAATGAACAAGTTGGTTTGTAGATGGTAGTAGTTATTCAGCGATCCTGAGTTCAGAGGTGTTGCATAAGGCTTACATTACAAAAACCCTTACGGAATGTGTAGTAGTTTTTAATAGTGTGGCACAACTTTTTGAATTTCTAAAATAGCTTGGTACCCTGATGTGAGCTCGTTTGATCATAGAGTATAAAGAGCCTACTAATTTAGGAACCAAATTTTTGAGTTTCTTTAAAGCATTTTTTGTATTGCATTGAAAGTCAACTGACAGACATTTTCATGTAGCCATCTTAATAATTTGGGCTTTTTAAAGAAAGTGTAAAGGCTGGAAACCTCAACTCGCTCCAAGACTTCCTTATCTGAAATATTATTTTGTCAACAAATAAAGTGTTGCTTTAAAATAAAAAGGAAATGAGAAAAATTAAGAGAAAACAATAAATGGGAGCCAAGAAAACTAAAAAATCATAGAGTCAGTTGCAGAAAAAAACATATCTATGAAATTAGTGTGATGTTTGAAAATAAAGCAAAAAAGCATCAATTGAATATAATTCATCGAATGAAAAAATAATGTGTGCTGGATATAAGATATGCCCGAGAGATGTTAAAAGTTGACAAATTATTCAGATGATGAATTTGAGGTATTCCGTGAAAAAAAAAAACTAGAAAGATGTTAAAATAATGTCAAAAATTGGAATTTCAAAATTAAGATAACACTGATCTGGAAAACGTTATGGAAAAATATGGTCTAGCTAAGTGACAAAAACAAAAAAGGTAAAAATTTCAAACAATCAAAAGAAGTATGAAGAAGAAAAAAACAAATGCAAGCCGGCAAAAAAGGGATACGGAGGTCGCCTGATGGACAAACGATAAACTTGATAGATGTGAAATGAAAAATCAGAAAAGTCAGAAAAATGAAAAAATCAAGAATTTTATTACAAACATAAAAGCAAGTAAAAATAAAACAACCGAAGCTTCCGCGAATAGGAATATGTTCAACAAATAAGAAAGCAAGAAACAAAAATGGAAGATTTAAAAACCAATGAAAAACGAAAGATGAAATTTTAATTCCGTAAACTTTCTTTTCGAGAAATTTATAAAATTGGTCAGGAATTTTCGGAAAACAAAATTGGCCAACATGCAAGTTAGGGCAGCGTGATGGCTCAATGGTTAAAGGCGCCTGGTCTTGGCACAATAGCAATAGCAATGACTGGGTTCGAATACAAAGAGATCTCCGCCTACTATATGCAATGTGTATGATGCGTGGTTTGCATGCGTATTCATATACGCTGTGTGTATTAGTCGTTGAAACCCCTGAAGCAAACGCAAGAGAGAGAGTAACCTTTAACCATTTAATCCTATTTAAAATGCAAATTTACGAAATCTTTTTATAAAGATTAAAAACAATATGCTATCTTTAAATTAAACAAAAAAAATTTGTAGCTGAATTGAAAACAGAATGAAAAATCAATTTTTGTAGTATTATACACAACAGGATTATAATAGCATAATTATATATACATATAACAAATCATACAACAAATTTAAAATACGTATTAATCACAATTTCACATAATTCATTTCAAAACATTTCTTAATTAGCTATTCATTCAAATTGTATTTATTATTATTGTTGTTGCTGTCATTGTTTCTATTTTTTATTTTCGCGCATGAATTGCTTTAGTGGACAATAACAACAAAACGATTTTCTATTAATTCCTGCAGCCATGCTAAAGGGATTGTTTAAATGTGAGCATTGTTTATTCAGAAGTTACTCTTGAAAAATCGTTAATCTGCAAATGTCTCAAACATTTCAACAATCTTTAAAACTGCTTTTGTATATTTTCTCTGTATTGGTATCACGAGCAATGCTGCTAGAACAGTTTTTTTCAAATTTTTCCAGATTATTTCCATTGTTTTCAGATTCAAATTCACAGCTCTTAAAAGACTTTAAGTGTATTTTGTTCATGTTGTATATATTATTAGTCACGATGACATTATTTGATTTTGTGCCACCAAGATGTTCATGAGTCGAAACTTCGGTCAAGATTGTGTTTGATTTCGGTGACAGTGGTTCCGTTTTGATGTTTGACTGACAAGATAAGCTCTGAGTCTGAAGTGACTTTGAAGACCTGTGTTGAACAGAAAGTTAGTCATTTATAATATAATTTTTTTTTTTAATCAAACAATATGAATGTAGAATTAATTTAATATCTCTTTAATAAATTACTCTAGACAATCTCTAAAATCGGGTCATTGGAATGAAACAATAGTTACAATAAGCTATCTAAAATTACATAAAGTTGAAAGAAAAGCATACAAATTTACTCAACCAATATGTTTGAGAGAGATTGGGTCTTTGAGAAGGATCGAAATAAGACCAACCATTTTCGCAAAAAATATTTTCGTTGGATTTATCTTGAATAATAATAATAAGAGTTCAGATCCATGATTTTGTAAAATTGTTTTTAAAGCGTTACAGTTTAACTATTTAAATGTTTACATATGTCAATCAATTACATTTAAATAATTAATATCAATAACATCCTTTATACAATATTAGTGAAAAATTTTGACAATCTTACCGTGTCTGATGTTTTGTGGGATAGAGTTGAGAATCGGGTTGTCAATCTTTGAGAAAATTTATTTCAAAATAAAAATGAAAATATAAAGTGTCAGTCATATCTGTACCAGTTTTTGTTCATTTTATCGTTAAAATTTGAAAAGCGTAAACATGCATCCTATCCTACGTATGCGGAAATATTTTAGAGTGACATTATCTCTGGCTTTAGCAACAAGATTTCACTGCCAAGAATACTTATCGCTGACATTAGCAAAACATGTGATTATGATAGCAAAAACAACAACGACGATTCTTTTAGAGTCAAAAAGAACGAACGCTTAAAAATTTCTTCACCACAGTTCTGAAAATTTCCGGTAAAAAGATTATACTTGGCTTACTGTCTGCCATCCAACGATTCAAAAATAACTGTAAGTAAAATCAATTTAGCAATGTGACAAAATTTGTTGCAACGACACAATTGACCACTTGCGTTTGATGAACGTCGAAGTCCCGTCATGCAACTCTGCCTTCAATGAAAGGGTAAACGAAGGACTGTCGATTTTTTTATTTTGTTTCTTTTTAGCACGAAGTTATTTGGCTTTTTTGTACATTTCAAGATTTCATTAGCAAAAAACAAAGTTTTACATACAACGTTTTATTATTTTATTGGAACAGGATTTAGAATAATTCCATTGAAGTAGATAGATACCAAAGCGTTTGTAACAAGAAGAAGCTAAGTTGACGATCTATTTAATTTCAATACGATCTTTTGATATGCTCAGCGTGGAACCAGAAAAAATAACAGACTCCAAAATCAGTTGCAGTCGTTCGTGAATTTAACAAAGAGGCTAAGAAAGGCAAACAGGTTTTTTTCTGAACGTCTCAACTTTTATCCATCATGTGAAGATGGCGTAACAAATTTATTTTTAGTTGGTAGAGCTAGTTTGTTTCTCAATCTGAGAGATAAACAAAATTTTGTTTGAACGCAGTTTTATAAAGACTGAGTAAGTTGAAAAATGCTTCTTTGCTTCAAAATCAAACTTAATAGTGAAAAAAATAATTGAGTCCTAAAAAAAGTAGAAAAGCTCTTCACGCAGAAAGGCATTTGGAGTAGAGAATTGTAGAATTTGGTGATTTTTAGAATTCCATATCCTATTTAAATCAATGTACTGTTTTATTGTGCAACTTTAAAACCAAGAAAGTTAGAGGAAAAATCGAATTTTATGAGGACTAAATTAAAAATGACTAAAGATGACAAGGGTGCTTATTATGTAATTTCATTAAGCGTTTGCGACCTGCTGTCTGTTGCTGAGTGGGCAGAGTCACAAGATGAAGATGCTTCTAAATATTAATAGAAAATTGATTGTAATTAAGTTTACATTGCTATTTGTCGTAATGCTCAATTTTCAACATTTTTATTAAATTACCTTCATTAATATCCCTGGCTGCGTTTGAAACTTTGAAATGTAATTTCTAATTGCAAATTAAGTGCTTTGTATACGAATGAATAATTGTTTAATTGTTTTACTGCTATCTTGAAAGATTTCGCAAACTTATTTTGAACTTTTCTGTCAATACATCTACATTAAGTTCATCAGATCTACATGATGATCATCAAATGCACTCTAATGTGCATAAACGTGATAAAATAGGCACCATATAATCAATTTTAAGACTATTTATGTAACTTGAGAAATTTTTTTTATTTAATTACAACTGAATGTGAAATAAAATTAAAAGTGACTTAAGAAAAAAATTGGTTTTCATTATCATTTGCCTCAATTTTTTGTCATTTCTGTAAATTTATAATTGAAGTGAAATGATTAAAATATTAAACTCCAACGTACATGATCATTAGGTCTTTGTGTTGCGCTCTTCATTTGCTCTTTTTCATACAAGCAACTGAAGCGAGTGAGATGGTCATTTCGTCCGAACACTGAGCTGATGCATTGTTTGTTGAATCTTGCGCAGTCGTAATATGTTGTACTACTAATGTTTTCGTCAGGAAAATTTTTAGAAACATTTTTAGATATTTTTGAACTAACTAACGTGTCTGAAAATACGTTACAAAAACTTTGATTTTTACCGTTGTAGGACGTACTGCTCGAAGTCGTGGAGCCGCCACTGAAGACGATGTTATTATGTTTGTTAAACTTATGGTAATCGTAAGGAAGGATTTGAAGATTCTGTTGATTAGAGAAACCGGAAGTTAAACTCAAATCGATCAAATCATTAGATGACGGAGGCCTGGACGATGACGACGACGAAGTGATGTACTTGAATGATGAATTGCAATTTGTCGACGGTGAATAAGTTTTGTTCGTGAGAAAAAGTCGATTTAAATGTTGAAGATTGCAGTTTGTATCTAAACTATAACTGTTTGATTGGTTGTCACTATTTTGGAAATTCGTCATAGGTAAAGGTCCTTCATTGCTTGGCGTTGTTGCTAAGCTGTTGTAGTTGACAGTGTTTTGCGACTTTTGCTGATTAATCTGATGTTCATTTATTTGTTGGAATTCAAACGATTGAAATCCGCGCTGTCCGGAAAGATTGTTTTGCTGTTGATGATGGAGAGGAACTGACATTGGAGCCGCAGGATATGGCTTAAGAAATGTTTAAATTTTCAAATTTTTCATTCATTTTTTTATATAAATTTAAAATTTAAAAAATTCTAGTTACTCTTTCACGATTGGATTTAACAAACTCCAAGTAACATGACGATCTTGTTGGGACCGTCTTTTGTTGGGAACAGGGATGGAAATGTTGCGGTTGGTGAGGTGTCGTTTGGTGGAAATTACGGTGCCGAAAAAAATGGTGATGGTGGCAGTAGGGCATGCAATTAGTGAAGGATGTCTCCGAGGAACAAACACTTTCGGCATCAAAATTTGGACTTTTATTTGGAAACTTTGCAAAATTAAAATGTCGCTATTTTCAGTAAAATGACGAACTTTTCGGAAATTAATTTAGAATAAATTTTTGCTGTTTGATTATTCTTGATAGTAAAAGTATTATGTTCAATGTATATATGTATGGTTGAGTTAGATGGAAGGTTTTTCTTAGTTAACAGAATTCTCATGTATTTCGAGTAAACATTAATTATATCATTTTGGGCTTAAATAAAAGTCAAACAGTTTAAATAATCTTAAAATAAACATGACTATTCATTTTATTTTATGATAAATAATAAGTTAACAATTTTTCCAATAGTAAAATACAAAAATGATTTTTATAAATTGTTCAAGTCATGCCAACAATGTTTATTATTAATTTTCAAATTTTCACTCATAGCAGCAAATGGAAACTCACAGGAACGTTGTCGTCCGATCCGTCCCTCTTCACTTCCTTCTTCTTAAGCATCTTCATTCAAATTGTTTTTCACATTTAGTTTATTTTGCGACATTGTTTTAAAATATTTCATTCATTCGGCATTGTTATTTCAATCTAAATTACTTTTTTAGTTGATCGGCAGAGCGGCTCAGATTTTAGAAGTGCGCAACAGACCAAACGCACGCTTCCACGCGACGAACCCTGACTACGTCGCACTCAAACGCGTTCTTATCTTCCGAGCAATGTGTACTGGGCATATATTGTATATATGCGTGCACGTTATAAAAAGCAGTTATGTATGGTGATTAGCAGAAATATTTCATAATTAGCATATGACACTAAAGGGTCATTAGCATATGTGCTGATAGCATATTTTTTGCTAAGGATAATTAGCATATGTGCAGTTAAAGGGTCATTGGCATGTCACCATGTGCCGTTAAGCTATCAAAAACCATCTTTGATACACTGCCCCTTGTATGTATGCAACCAAAACTCTAAAAACATTTATTGAACGCTACAAAAATAATGTTATTTAAATTTTCAAAATTTATATAGCGAATAAGAAGTAATCCTTTTAGTCGAATGCAGAAGCAGCACCATACACCAAGCAGCACGCACAACCGGTGGGCCGGAGTCGGATGAAAAATATTCGGTCCCTCAAAAAATCCATCTCCCGACTCCAGCTTCGGGTTCCGAATCCAAGAAAAATTATCCCCCTTTGTATCATAATTTCACTTTATTATAACTACTAAATAAAATATATTTTAAACAAACACTCAAAAGTCACGCGAGCATTTGCAAAATTTATCAAACTTCACATTAGCAGAACACTGAGCATAGTGTATGCATGTAAGGATTAAACCATGGAAGTAAAAAAAAATGGAAACTGGCATTTGAAACAGATTGGCATAGAAAATAAACATCGAAAATGTCTGAATTATATTTGCAGTAGTATAAGGATAGTCGGAGCAATTAGGTTTAATAGTGCTGAGGATATTTACAAGTGTTACAGATGTCAAAATGAACTACGTAACAAGATAGTGTAGTGACGTTTCAACGATGATGAATAAGCACGTTATCCCAGAAGTTATAAAATTCAAGAATGATGAAAAAATGTGGAAGTAATCTTATACCTGAATGTTATAACATATGTACTGGTTGTAAAGGAAAATGCCGTAAAAAATAATTTCAGTTTGACATGTTATTTATAGCCAAGGCTGAGTGACAACTTTTGAAGTATTTTCGTACTAATACAATCTTTTTTCCTCAAGCACAAATAACGGAATGAATTACATTAGACATGTTGAGTGAAACAATGGCAAAGCAAACTGTAAAAATCAACTGTTGCGGCGATCAAGCTTGCAGTAGAAACAATAATTTTGTCAAGCAGATTGTTGTGTGATAAAATTGAAAGTTTCTAAGTAGTAAAGTTGGAAATGTCGTCAAATGTGATCTTTAAGTTAAAATATAGCAACTAAGCTATAGTAGACAGTTACCAATAGATTTGTATGGAAAATAATTGAATAAAATGAGTAAAAAGTGGAACTTTTTTGAATAATCAATAACAATAATCTCTGGAATAAAGTAGGCAAATTTGGTTTCAAGCCTAGCTTGGAGATTTGGCGTTTTAACTAAAAAAGCAATATGGTTTAAATCAGCGTTTTAATTCAACAATAAATTTGGATTAATTGTAATTATAGTTTTAATCATTAACTTAAAAAAATTAAAAAAATATTGCACAAACATCGATGATATCCTTGTTCGTTCTGCTTTCGTGTGGGTCGCTGTATTCGGTGTACTTGAGAAGCACTTTGTCCATATCTGTGCTTGCATACTGAAATAACTTGTTTGTGCCGCTGAACATTATCAGAGCAATTTCACAATCACATAATACGCTTAGCTCGTACGCTTTTTTCATCAAACCAAATTTTCTCTTTGTGAAGGTTACCTGTTGTATCAATGGAATATTTTATTTTTTAGCGCTTATTTTAAATCAAAAGATACCTTTAACATAATCAAATACTGAATTTGCTTACTATATTTATTACATCAGAATCGCAAAATATCGCTTCGTCAACGATTTTTAATAGCATATAACTTGTTATATAATTATTCGTTCATCTTTCCAGTCAATTATGTTTCATTGGTCTTTGTCGGTTAAGTCGGAAAACCGTGCTGCTTGTTCGATGTATGTGCCCTAACTCTATCCAAATATTTATCTACTACACCAAATCATAAAATAAAACTTTATTTTTCACTCAAACTTAAAATTATATTTGCTCAACTTCATATTATTACATTTCATTATGATAAGAGATACGCTAATTTAACATTTTCCTGAATAATGAAATCATTTCAAAAATTGAAATAATGTTCCTACTCATTATTTTATGGCCTCCCGTCAACACTTGTTTTAACTTAAAAAAACATGGTTTTACTACTTAAATTGATAATTTTTATAACTTTCATATATTTTTTAAATGCTCCAGTTTGGACACATTATATAATTTATTTTATCTTTCAATTTAGCTTACACTGAATTAATTTCATGTCTTTATTTAGCGCATTCGTATTTTGTTTATTAATATTGAAGTTTGTGTACAATATTAGCTGTAAAATTAGATTATTTAGTTAAATAATAAGCAATAAGAAGCCAACTATAATTAATCTGCAAGATAAAAGAACAATTTCAGAATTCAAAAAATTAATCTAAACCGACATACAAAACATTCTCAGGTTTGTTAAAAAGTAATCTTTTTAAATGTTATTTAACTTGAACAAACGTCTGCAACATTTTCAACGAACCTGTCGATTTCGCTCATCTTCAATTCTTGAGATTTGAATTTTTTTCCTTCCCATCTCAGTGCAAAACATCAATTAGTTTTTATTTAAAACAATGCAAAGGTGATGACCAGAAATTCAAACTTTACATCAGATTCATAAACTCAACTCAAATAAACTTTTAGTTAAATTAATGACGATGTTTAAAAATTTCCTATTTATATATCTCAAGCATATCCAATGTATAATGTACAGCTTAAACTTTGTTATAGATTCATTAGATATATTCAGCCAATAACATTATTTTAAAACTGACGTCCGAAATCTGATTGGCTGAAAATCTTCTGTGTGACAATACCTGCGTAAAGAAGAGGCCTTTCATTGGTCAGTTGCATCGCTTTGTAAAATTCTATTAAAAGTTTGATGGCAACTTGATTTTTTTAAATGTGCTCGAATCTGAAAATAACCAACCTCTCATGCAACGTTGATCATTGTTAATTTTTGTTTTATGTGATTTGTAAGTATACACACATTTAATTTAATTTAATAGAATACAAGATAAACAAGAAATCTGAAACAGCAAAAAATCGGACATGACGTGTGTTGTTGGTTCGTGGCAAACAAAATTGTTTCACTCGTTCGGATATTCAAGCAAATTTAATCGGCTGTGTTTCTTTGACTGGAGCGTTATGCAAATTTTGGTTTTAATAAAAATATTCCAGTAGAGAAAACTCGACAAATTGGCGGTAGATTAAAGTGATATATCTTTGTTTGATGCAATCGTTCTATTCAGATTTTCGCGCAATGATGATATGCATATTTATTTCAAAAATATTTCAAACCCGCAATTAAAATTGATTTTGTTTTATTTAAAAAAATCAACGAAAAACAATAATTTTAACATTCTCGATCTGTCTTATTTACGTGTTGAAGCAAAAAATGCCGGGACATAAACATCGTTAGCACACGTACAACTCGTAGATGACATCTATGGTCAGTAGTAACAGCATGGAATCGCCAGATGTCCAGCAGACTGTGACGCCTAATCATTTGGTTAATAGTTATGATGCTCAAGAAATCCGAAAGAGTTCGTGTCGACACCTTTGATGCAATCACTTGAAAATATTTTAAGTTTTCAAACTAAAAATCAAAAAAACAAAAATTGAATTGCACTGGGAATATTTTACAATATTTATATAGAGAATGTTTCGAAGAGCACTTGCCGTTCTAGCTTATAATGTTCATTGAAAATATTATGACAACCCAAAATATTTTCAAAATCATTTCGATTAGTTGTTGAAAGTAATTACTTGATTTTACAAAGTATGAAATCCTTTAACTCTACATAATTTAATTATCTTCTTATAAGAAACGATCACAAAATATATAGCCATTTACAATTTATATTTTAAATATTGAATTCTTACAAATCTTTGTTAGGTTTTAAAATAATTAATAAGCTAGCGATTTTAAAAATGATTTTCTTGTAGTTCTATATAAATAGTAAATAATACTAGATATTATTTGTGAAATAAAATAAAAATAATTTAATAAATTTTTATTCGTTTGGTTATATTTAACTTCATTTACGTTTTGTAGATTAATTGTATTTATTTTATATATAAAAAATTTTTGTATTTATTTTCCGATCCATAAAGATTACGTTTTTTCGAGTTACTTAATTTTTCAATTATCATAATCATAATATTTTTTATTTTATATTTCATGTTTACCTTTTAATATTTGATTAAAATGTTTTTGGTTCGTTTGTTTTTATATTTTGTTTATTTTTATTTACAAATACTAAATAAAAACGCATTGGCGTACAGCGTACACACACACACACACACACACACACACGCACACACGCACACACACATATATAGCGAGAGAGAAAGAGAGAGAGAGAGAGAGAGAGAGAGAGAGAGAGAGAGAGAGAGAGAGAGAGAGAGAGAGAGAGAGAGAGAAAGCCAAACGGTAATAACCAGCAAACAAATGATGGTCGTTTGCTTATCAGCAGAATTGCAGAAGATAAGTTAGTGTGGCTCAATGATGCGAGGTGACGATGACAAGGATTTATTGATCACGTGTGCCTGATCTGTTACGTTTCGTGCTGACAAGTTCATCCGCATTTAGCACAAATATCAGTTACGATGTGAGCCCGGCGAACATCACGCACTCCATTCTTTACAGCCTGATTTTAATAAGTCAAATACTCAACGCAATCAAATGACGCCATATTTCAAATTTTTTTACAGGAGCATCTTTTTTTCAAGAGCAACATCAACAACTGCCAACGGTGTTTTGATGAAATAAAAAAAAATTAGGCCGACAGCAGAGGATGTGCGATCGTTGCATGTGCACAAAAATAGAAATCTACATAATGCCTCCTGGGCGGATGGGTCGAGAGATTTGAAGCCATTGAAAATTCAACATTTTCATTTTACAACTTCAAGCAAAATAAAGGAATAAACAAAATGATATAACTTAAAAAATTCATTTTAAATATGTTTCATTTTTTCAAAATGTTAGGCAAGACTTAGTTGAGTAAATTTTACAATTTCTCAATAGTATTAATTAATTTAAAAGGTTTTATAAATTTATTGATTCTATGATTCTAACAAAATTTATAATGAACTACAAATAGATAAAAAATATTTTTACAAAAAAGCAAATGAATTATTTGGCAAAATGTATCTAATTATTGCTATCAACTGGTTTATTCTACTGAAACAGCGTTAGAGTTCTAATTTCAAGTGTCTTTCGTGTTTGGATGTTATAGACGCCAAATAAAATATATATATACAATATAAATAACTTAATTTTTTGCATAACTTCGCTAGGCACGATAGAGTTTTTCTTAGTTTCCTGTGAAGTTGATTATTACATTTTGCACGATATTGGAGTAAATTATTTCAGGCAACGATTTGTTTAAAATTTGTTGAAAACTTTGATAAGAAGTGAATGGCAAGCAAATGCATTCCATTTACCTATCAACTATTCACTGAGAGATTGAAATACTCCGTCACGTTTATTACTTGATTAATTAATTTATTTTATTTAAAAAACTAGGAGACCAGAAATTATTACTAACTTGCACGGTCTCCGTATGTATACAAAAAAACATAAATATACAAAATGTATATACATTCATCTACAAACATACATCTACATACATACGTTCTGACTGTAACTGAGGCTAAAAAAAATGAAAGATGTTTAATTGAAGGTATTTGAACGGTGTTACATTTTAGGGCGAATCAATGCTTATTTGAGACTGTGTAACATAACTTTAGTGAAGAAACAATATAAAATGCTTATTCTTTTTTAACTTTCAGGGACAGAAAGATTTTCTACATTTACGATATAAATTAATGAAATTGTTATAAAAATTTAATTTTTAGCTATATGATTTCAACCTTTTATAATAAAGTTATCCGTTAGTGAAAACTGTTTTCAAAGTAATAATAAAACGGAGCCATGTTTAGGCAAAGCCAATTTAGTGGCCCCAAATAAAATATAAAATAAAAACACCAACCAATAACACACATCTTGATATATTTAACGTTAATTAATATATATTAATTAATTAATATAATTTAACATTATATATATGCTGGTAAAAGACCATAATGCAGTAATTTATGAAATCTACCAAATTTCTCGCATTTGATATTTATTTTTATTACATTTCTCAATATTTCTAACCAAATTCTTGTTGTCCTTATTTATTTTATTAAAGTTAGAATAATATGCTTTTTTACAATTTATTCTCGAGTGTATAGGACTTATTTCGATTTTTCAATCATCTTCAGCGCTTGTTGCAGTTGCAACAAATAAATATGCTATTTATTTTATGTATGTATATTTTGTATATGTATATATATTTACATCGTTTTTTTATTTACTAATGGAGTTCGTACAAGTTATATATATATATATATTTGATACATTTTTTTCTTGCTTCATTGAATTCAATGGTTGAGAATGGATTAAAGCTGAATAAAAGCAACACACAGCTTTTGCCTGTCGGTACGTGGCAGCAGTTACAAAAAATTCGCATTTATTCTATCATTATTTTCGGAACTGTTGTTAATTTCTGTACGTCTGTTAAAAGTTTGGGTATCATATTTGATCAAACTGTGACAATGGGTCAGAACATCAGGGGAGTTACTAAGGAATGTTGTTTTCAGGTTCGAAAACTTAGACAAACAAAAAAATCTCTCTACAAAGAAACACTGAAATGCTTGGTTCACTTATTTGTCAATTCAAAATTTAATTACTGCAACAGTATTTTTATGGAGTTTCCAGTAGAGTGATTGATCGATAGCAGTCATGGTTAAAAACCGAGTGGCAAAAAACATTTATGGAGGATTGAAGTTCAATCACGCAAGCCATACCTTATCTGACCTTCATTGGCTGACAATCAGAAAAAAATATTGTTTAAGATCGCCATTCTGGTGTTTAAATGGCTAAAAGCCTGGCTGGGTCTATACTATCTGTCTAGAAATATGTCATATAAAACATTAAAAGCTCATTGTATTCTTACACGTTCAGGTGACACAATTTTCTGTCGTTGTCGGAGACACGGTCGGTGGTGGCCAGTCGTGGTTTTGCAGTCGCAGGCCCAACCGTTTGAAACAGTGTGCTAGACAATGTGCGTCAACCAGGATTGATTGATCAAAATTTGGCAAAGAACTAAAAAATGATCACCAAAAAATGCCAGATATACTCAACTCTCATTTTAGTTCAGTATTTACAAAGGAGATTCTTACATCTTTGCCAAAACCAGTCAGTAACTTTAATACAATGGAAATGATTGTCTTAGATGTTGTGATAATTACGGAACAATAATTAGTCGATGAACTGCAAAGACTAAAAGAAGACAAAAGTCCTGGAAACGACGGCCTGAATTTAGCACTTTTGAAAAAGGTAAGATAAAACATTGCGGAAGCACTGTTGGTTCTTTTCAACAAAGCGACGGGTGAAATACCATCAGATTGGAAAGATATGCCACTCTTTAAGAAAGGAATTTGTTACGACCCAGGAAATTATGGACCAATTAGTCTTACAAGCACCACTGTATGAAAGATACTGGGAAGAATAATTAAGAGGATAATTGTGAGCCACTTGGCAAAAAATAATATCATATACAAGAGCCAACATGGATTTATGGATAGGCGTTTTTGTCTAACTAATTTGCTTAAATTTTTAAAAGGTCTATAAAAATATAGACAAAAAAAAACAGTAGATATCATTTACTTAAATTTTGTTAAGGCTTTCGATAAGGTACAGCAAAAACGTTAGGCCTTAAAATTAGAGGCAAGTGGAATCACAGGAGAAACACTTAAGTGGATTTCTAATTGGTGCAGGATAAATGGAAAAAAGCTGGTATTAGTGATAAATTTTCAAGCCGGAGCAATGTTAAAAGTGGGGGTTCTCAAGGATCTGTATTAGTACCTCTGTTATTTGTAATTTACATAAACGATATTAATCTAAAAATAAAGTCCAAAATTTTGAAATTTGCAGATTACACTAAATTAAGTGCTGTTGTTGACAACGATGAAGACATCGAAATTCTAGTATGCGATTTGCAAAAACTATGCAAATTGGCCGAGGAGTAGTAGTATTGGTAGATGGTATTCAACACCGACAAAAGTGCACTTGAGCAGTCATACATATGGGAGCTAACAAAATAATGAAAA
Source organism: Helobdella robusta (assembly GCF_000326865.2). Taxonomy (NCBI): domain Eukaryota; kingdom Metazoa; phylum Annelida; class Clitellata; order Rhynchobdellida; family Glossiphoniidae; genus Helobdella; species Helobdella robusta. The sequence goes on along the minus strand of NW_008703664.1, from coordinate 3,701,688 downwards.
TGTATTCAAACTTGGAAACGCGCCACTAAAATCTTTTAAGATGAGGTGATAATTCAGTGAAGTGGTAAGGTAGCACGGCAATGCATAGAGTCAGCTAAAAGTGAAAACACGGTTTTGGGTATGATAAAATGACCCGTAAAAAGCAGACATATGATCGTCATATTAAATCTGTATAAGGCACTGGTTCGACCTTAGTTGGAGTACTGTGTTCAGCTTTGGAATCCAGATTTGCAAAAAGACAAATATATGCTTGAGAAAATTCAAAGGAGGGCAACGAGAATGATCAACGAGTGCCGCAATATGTCATATAAAGACAGATTGAAAGTTTATGGTTTGAAAACATTAGAAAAAAGAGAGTATTTGATTCAGACATATAAATTCATTACTATGAAAAAGAATTTGAAATTAGTACAAATTTTTGAGCTGAAAATAAACAGTAAAACAAGAAGGCATAAATATATATGTGTGTGTATCTGTGTATTAATTTTATTACTTAAACAATTTATGCTTTTATTTATTTAACTAATTTTGGGGATTTTGGCTTATGGGTTGTACACCTGCTCTTATTAAATTTTTTTCTGTTATGTTATGTTATAACATATTTAAAAAAAGGTCTAGACCGATAAAGCAAACATTTTTCAGCTGCAGAGTTGTCAATGAATGGAAGAAACTGGGAGATGAAACAATATGCGCTAAAACAACAAATAACTGTAAACCAAAGTTGGCAAAAATGGGATATTAAAAATCTCAGAGTGGTCCTGTTACAGACAGGGGCGGATCCAGGTCATCTAGTAAGGGGGGGCGATTTTTATCCATCATGGCAACCCACAACTGCCTGCAAGGCGGGCAAGCCCACAAATAAAAAAACGTTTAAATTATTATTCAATTTGCCCTTTAAATAGCACGCACTACCGTAGCACGCACTACCGTATCATGTCAGTAAACTTAAATTTACTCTGTTCTATTAAAAAGAGTGATGTAGTAATCATATTATTTACTACGGATCCCATTATTGTAGTGTTAAGTAATCCTTTAAAATATGCACTTTTTAATTTTTAATTTTATATCACTATTCACTTTTAAACAGTCTAACTTTCGTTTTCAAGCGCCATGATTGTGTATTGTGTTGTGTTACTTAAAAACGACAAAAATAGTAAATACAAGTTACTTTTAAATTAAAACATTCATTAATTATTGTTTATAATACTATAAAATATTAGGAACAATTACAACAAACCATTATCATCGGAAGAAAATGAAGAGAACAAATTTTTTACAACCACAGAGTACTTTGGATTCATTTTTTGTGACGTTGAAGAGAAAAAAGTCTGTTGAAGCATCTACAACTAATTTTACTGTCACTACTGAAGTTGGTGGAACAACTAAACTTCCACTTCCAACCACATCAGCAGAAGCGTCAACAAGTAATAGTATTTCTACTGAACATGTTGAACATGAGATAACAGAAACAAGTAATAATATGGACAGCAACAGCCGGAATATGAATGTCAATTCAGTAGTCATAGCTCATGATAGTCTTTTTTCTGAAAATGAACAGATTTCAACTGAGACTGGAACAGCTGAAATTGCTAAGGCATTTTCTAGTAAGATTTTAAATGCTGAGTTTATCAATGATATTGGAAAATTTGTTGGAACATTTATGGATGATTTGACAAAAAAAAGTCTGTTAGAATCGCCATGGAAGAGCCACCAGCTGACTACAAAATGCCACATTCACTTCACAAGAAGAAAAATAAACAAGAAAAGCGATATCTTAATCATTCTCATCTGGAAAAATATGAATGGCTAGTTTATTCAGATAATAAAAAAGGACCGTACTGCAAATATTGCTCATTATTTTCATACCACCTGATTGCAGGATCTCACAAACAAATGGAACTTTAGAAGCTTGTTAAACAACCATTACAAGTGTTTGCTAAACTGTTTGGCAAAGATGGAGATTTAACAATGCATGACAAAGCAACATACCACAAGGAAGCTGTTGAAGCATGGAGGTGTTTTTTAAAAAACTATAATGAACCAGCAATAAATATTATAAACAGAGTAAATGCTCAACGGCTTCAGCAGGTTTTAGAGAATCGTCAGAGATTGATATCTATTGTGGAAACAATTATATTTTTAGGAAGGCAGAATATTCCATTCAGAGGACACAGAGATGATGGCAGTATATTAGACAAAGATGATGAAGATTCTGATGTGATTAAAAATGAAGGTAATTTCCGAGAATTGCTAAAATTTAGAGTAAGCAAATTTAGAAAATCATTTAAAAACGGCTAGAGCATCAGCAACCTATATTAGCAAAACCACACAAAATGCGTTAATTAAATGCTGTGGGGAGGAAATATGTGAACAAATTTTGAGTCGCGTTAGAGAATCAAAGTATTATGCTATTATGATTGACGAGACAACCGATGCATCACATAAGTCGCAAATGACTATAATATTACGTTACTTGCTGCCTGATGGATCAGTTCGAGAAGATTTTGCAGGATTTGTTGATCTACATGACAACAATTACCAATCTGATATTACTGCATCAATTGACACTGAACCTACTTTTGACGGCAAAATTATTGGTCAATCGGTTATAAACATGTTTTCAAACAAGTTCCACCTTTCTCTAGAAAACTGTGTTGGTGTGGGAACAGATGGTTGCAGTGTTATGTCTTCGTTACAAAAAGGAGCAGTAGTTGAAATTCAAAAAGTTGCAGTGAATGCAGTCTGGTGTCCTTGTTATAACCATGCTTTAAATTTAACTTTATCAAAAAGTTCGAATGTACAAGCAATAAGAAATTGCTTATTAGTGAAGTAGTTGCTTTTTTCAATGCTTCTGCAAAACGAAATTTTATAATAAAGAACATGATAAATTCACAACTGGTTTCACTCTGCGAAACACGATGGGCTGAGAGACATGATGCATTGCTGATGTTTAGTATTGAACTTCCACAAATAATTGATGCGCTAAAGAATATATCTAAATGGAATGACAGAACAACTTCATCAAAAGCAACAACTTTATTAACAGCAATTAGAGAAAGTGATTTTATTGTGTCCTTAGGCTGTGCTGTGCATGTATTCTCTCTAACAAAGGGCCTCAGTGAATTGTTTCAAAAAAAATGTTTAAATTTACATGATGCAGAAAATTGCATTAAAGACCTGTTAAATGTTTTACAAAAAAAGAGAGAAAACTGCGAAGAAATGTTTTTGAAAATTTTTAGAGCAGCGGAAAAAATAACAATTGAAAAAGATGGCACTTTTACCTACAAAAGATTTGTGCATCGACAGACATGCCGTGAAAATGTACCTTCTGATTCATTGGAAGAATATTACAGGCGATCAGTTTACATCCCTCTTCTTGATGCACTGATATTGGATATAAATACTCGTTTTTCTAAAGAAAATTTGCAGTGTCTCCAAATCTATTCTTTGATGCCAGAAAATATTATTAAACTAAATCATAAAGATGTTGTCGAATCTGTTTCAGCAATCAGTAATTTCTATGGTACCATTCTTGGACTTAGTACCCAACTTGAATTTATATCGGAAGTTGAATTGTTGCAGAGCAAATGCTTTAGAATGAACAAGGAAGGAGGAGGAGTCAAATCACTGACTACTGATCTTTCTGTTGTTTTTCATTTGTGTGACCCCGTACAATATCCAATCACTCAGAAGTTGTTCCGTATTATTAAAGCATGTCTAGTTAGTGTTGCCAGTGCTGAACGTAGCTTCTCAACTCTGCGAAGAATTAAAACATGGCTAAGAACACGAATGACAGAAGACAGATTAGTCGGATTGGCACTACTTAATGTACACAGAGACGTTTTAGTAAATGTTGAAAATATAATTGAGAGTTTTGCGAAGTCAGGAAATCGTAAAATAGAATTTGTTTTATAAATTGTTATTAGTCAACCTATCAAGGTAGTAGGTACCTCGCTAGTCTAATAAAATAAATAAACCCATTTTTAAAACACTTATAGGATTAAAAAAAGGAAAATAATTTTTTTATATTTATGTATGTACTCATATGTATATATTGACTATGTTTGATCCAAATCATTACATTTATTATTTTATGACATTAAAAGTTGAAAGTTTTTGATGACATTGCATGCTTTCTTATAAACAGTAATAAAGAGTTGACAAAAATAAACTAGAAATTTTTTTTTCAGTAGGGGGGGGCGATTTTTTATCAAAATTCCGCCACTGGTTACAGACCCAGCCTTCTTGGAGCACTATAAAAATCTTTATTACGCTATGTTTATTATGTTTTTCTTCATGCATCTATTCCACTAAGCCCAAGAAGCGCTTTTGAGTAATATTAAAGGGCTCTATATAAATTCTCTAATAATAATAATAATATGTGCGTGTGTAAGGCTTAAATTACATTAGGCATCGATGTTAAGATCCAAGCTGTTCACTGATTCACCAACTTTGTTGTACCGAATGTATGGTTAGGTTGAAAAACTCAGCTCGTGTTATGTTACATTGCCAACGTTATAGAGAATCTTCCTTTTTATATTCTCTGGTCTTTCAATTTCCTTCATAATTGTAGTTCTTTTTTGTTTAGCAACACAAAAAAGTTAATTTAGTGGAGATTTTTATCATAATGTCATTTCGAGAGAAAATATGTTCCAATCATGAACATATTGAATGACTAACAATAGAAATTATTTTTCCTTAACCACCTACCTAATATATTTATTGTAAGCTACAGACCTTAGAACATAAAACTCATCCTAACGTTTTGGCTGTTGGCATTTCGAAATGTTTCAGTTAGATCTTTTAGGCGCGTGATAGCATACTGGTTAAGGTTTCTTGTGCTCATTTGCAATTGCGTGCTGTGACAGGGTTTGATTATGACCATAAGGTCCCCGCCTATCACATGCTTCATGTCTGTTGCGTAGTTTAGCAAGTATTTATATACGATGTTTGTGATGTTAGAAAGAGTGTAATATAACTTTAATAACCATTAACTTTTTTGTAGTTTTTATCGACAAACTTTAGTAAATGTGAAAAATCTATTTCTATTATGTTATTATATTTTAGTTTTGGATTTATTAATGACTCAACTTCATCAAACTTTGTGTCACTTTTGATATTTCATAACTTATTTTATCTTCACCCCAAATTGTTTTCTGTCATCCATTTTGCAATAATGTTTACGATGTTCACACACTTCCTTTAATTAACGCCCCTAATTCTGCTGCTCGTTCAGAAGCTGAAAACTGGCCCGAAAGTATGGGAGAGAGCAAAGGGAGTAAACGACCAGGTCGGCAAATTTCAGGGGGCGGCAAATTTTGAAAAGTTTTAAAAAATTATAAAAGTTATTTACAAAACTTGGATTAAAATAAATTTGATATTTTTCGCTTTACTCAATTTTGCATGTTTGTCATATATGGTCACCGAGTTAGCTCATTCAGTAGAAGTGCCATGTCTCGCGCTGCTATTACGCAATGGCATGGTTTGAATACAGTCTATCCGAAACTCAAACCATCATACCCGTATGATGCGATGCTTTCGCGTGCATACATAATGTGTGTGTGCGTCGTGTGGATAGTGTACAGCCTTTGTGGCACGAAAGTTTAATTATAGGTATAGAATAACATGTGAGCAGCTCTGCGTTTAACAGAGTTGCATTATGAAGAATAAAAAAATATGTTTGTCGCTTGATATTGATATATATATTGATAAACATTTTTGCATGTATATCAACATCATAAACAAAACATTTTAACAGCAAGTTTGTGAAGTATAATTGGAAGTATAATTTAAACAATTACATTTAAACAATAAGTTACGACATGACAGGAGTGGGCAAACTACAGCCCGCGAAGCTATTTTATGCGGCCCGCGAGGCCTTGTTCGTCAAAAAAAGGTCGTTAATCAGACATTATGATCAAAAAAAGAGCTACAAATCTTAAAAAAATTCTCCTCCGGGCGAAAAATCTTGATATTTAAGTACATACGGGGCTCTTCAAAGGTAAAATAGTTCTCAATGCGGCCCTCATAGCAAAAAGTTTGCCCACCCCTGGCTTACGGCATATAATAATTGTTTGGTGAGAGATGGGTAGGGAGCAGCAAACTAATCTTTGCTACCCCACTGACAAATCTCCTAGTTTCGGCCTTGGCTGAGCTGATTGACTGTATAATGTGAAATAATGATATTTCAAATAAATATGCTGATGGGCACAAGATGTCACAACTAAAGCTGTACAATTGTCTTAGCGTTTATAATTTTTCAATTCCCATCAAAAATTCATAAACTGTATTTTAGGAAAAGACTGAATTTAAACATCAAAAAATGGAGGTATGAAATTTATCTGAGTAATATGAGATTTATTTGAATAATATAGGCATAATTTAAATAAGAAAAAAAATAATGATTTGTATTATTATAATACAATATAATACTATTTAATATTTAAGCATATAAATTATCACAAAAAATTATAATTACTAAATAAAAACACAACAAACTTTATCAATAACAAAAAATAATGAAAGTCGGTAGTAAACAAATAGTAAACAAATTAAAAACGTTTCATTAAGACTGATTGAGAATTTATTCCAGGATGACTTCGCTCTCACCGTGTACTTCATTTAACAGAGATGTTTGGAGAGCTTCGCACACGACATCAGGCAAATGTTCCAGTAACATACTCCGGTTAACAAGAATTTCATCAAAAAACTCCTTTTCCGCCCAAAATGCTTTATAAATTTGAGTTTTCTTGCAACATTTTCTGGTTTTTAATAAAATATTGTGTTGGTGAATTCAAATATATTCAGTGGTTCATAGCAGTAATTTTGTGAAAATTTCATTTCACATGGTTGTTGTCAATTAATGGTTGTCAAGTCGATACGTTTTGATATTTCCAAAATATTAATAAAAATGCATTCCATCTAAAGATTATTATGATGATTAAATTTAAATTGATACGTTTGTAAAAAAAATTATCTTGAAAATAAATTTGGAAACAATTTAAAAAAATTTTTTTCATTATTTCCCTACCTGTCAAAACATAGCACACATTGTAACATAATATATACTACGACATAACAAACATTCATTACAATTTTCAAAGTTACACGATAAAAAAAAGAAACAAAACAAAAAAAAACAAACTGAATAAAATTAAGAACCAACTTGATTGCATAATCCTTTTCAAGATATAATATCTTGCCGGGAATAAACAATGGATACGGATTCTCAAAATTCAGTAAATCTTCCTAAATAATACATTTTAAAATGTTATCAACTGTATTAATCTAAAAAATCCGAAACGGATCGAACGAAATGCAAATCATAAATAGATGAATAAATTAATAATTTAAACAAAAAAAGCCATAAAAAGGTAGAGTTTAAAAGATTCGTTTGAAATTTAGATAATTCGGTAATATTTCAACCATTGCACTTAAACCAGTAAATTCTCAGGCTTCATCAACTTAAGCAACAACATTTTCATGTTTCAGTGATTTAAACACAATGGCTGCCGGTCTGTTAATCAAAACCCTAAATTAAAACAGCAGCATTTCATCGATATTCAACATTTATTTGGACTCCATTTGGAGTTCATCTAGTTTTAAATTGTTAATTAGTGTTTCAAAACTTTTGAAAAGTTAAACGTCGAAACTGAATATTCTTCGCAACAGCAAAAAAGTTGCTGTTGTTTTTACTTTCTATTCCCATTTCTTGACTTATTGGTAAAACTGGCTGATGTTTTCTAAAACCATCCGACGTTAACATTTTTTAGCATTTTAATAAATTTTAAATTTTTATAAAATCGTTCATCTTTTCGCTTTAGTTTATTTGTTAAAAAAATAAGTATATATATTAATCTAATTAATTGGGGATCATATTGTATATAGCTTGTAAAGGAAATGTAATGTTATAACACAATGATCTTTTAATTATCCCATAATACGAAGTTGTCAATAATTAAGCATACAAACGTGATCATGAGACATTACTTCAGTAGACGTCTGATTGTTATCAAGGATTGTGACTTCGCTTGACTGATCGACTATTTCTGAACGGCCTCGCGTTTTTGTGCATCTACAAAATTTGAGCACACTTCCTCCTAAAATTCTGTACTGTTTTGATATGCAAACTAATTAATAATAAGTTTCCAACCACATAAATTTTTGAATATAAAATTATGATCTTTTGGGATTACAATAATAGCAGGTCATGTTAATATAAATGGCTGGGTTCAATCTGAAAGGCTGTTTATAGATAGAAACCGCGAAGTGCAAGATAAAAGAGCTGAGTGATGCAAATAACAGAGACATCGAACAACAAACATCTTCGATCCAATTTTTAAGATCAGAACCAAACGATTTCATAGGAAGCTTTTGACCTCAATATATTTTTGTACCTACAAAATCCTGAAATTTTTTACAAAAACACGACTCTCATCATACTATTCTCGTGAATTATTTTTAACATCGAGATTTATTTTTGTTAAAAACGACCTTAAACACGCAGTTAAAAAATACAAATAAATTTGTTCTTGAGAACTTAGATGATACGACTTATAATTTTTTGAACCTCGATTTAATTTTCAATTCACATTGCCTAACGAACTAGCTTCGTAGTAGTGAATGACAACATGGTTATTGAAATCATTTTAACAGTAATAAAATGAAAATTATTCCAATATTTCAAACCAAACGGTAAATTAATTCAATGAAGATAAATCAACATCGACTAACAATATATAACTAAGAAATTTGGTACGTAATAGCGATGATAAGACTGAGAAACTTGAAAGACTGATGATATCGAAAAAATAGCTAAGGTGTTGAAACAATCTACGAAACGATCTCACACAAAAAGCAAATTGCTACAAAATGAAATGATAAGCGGTGGTCACCCGACGAAATAGTGTGACAACTCTAAATTGCATCCGGCATACTGTTGAAGACAACGACAAAGTGGGTGGAAGATATCATGGACATTGGGCGAGAGCTTCAAAAGATAAAAATGTTGAATACTAACATACGAATGGGAGGTTTCTTTGAAAAGTACTCATGAAATGTGGTGTGATGTGATGCGACGGAAATAGACCTGTTGGCTTATGAAGAATAAAAAAATATGTTTGTCGCTTGATATTGATATATATATTGATAAACATTTTTGCATGTATATCAACATCATAAACAAAACATTTTAACAGCAAGTTTGTGAAGTATAATTGGAAGTATAATTTAAACAATTACATTTAAACAATAAGTTACGACATGACAGGAGTGGGCAAACTACAGCCCGCGAAGCTATTTTATGCGGCCCGCGAGGCCTTGTTCGTCAAAAAAAGGTCGTTAATCAGACATTATGATCAAAAAAAGAGCTACAAATCTTAAAAAAATTCTCCTCCGGGCGAAAAATCTTGATATTTAAGTACATACGGGGCTCTTCAAAGGTAAAATAGTTCTCAATGCGGCCCTCATAGCAAAAAGTTTGCCCACCCCTGGCTTACGGCATATAATAATTGTTTGGTGAGAGATGGGTAGGGAGCAGCAAACTAATCTTTGCTACCCCACTGACAAATCTCCTAGTTTCGGCCTTGGCTGAGCTGATTGACTGTATAATGTGAAATAATGATATTTCAAATAAATATGCTGATGGGCACAAGATGTCACAACTAAAGCTGTACAATTGTCTTAGCGTTTATAATTTTTCAATTCCCATCAAAAATTCATAAACTGTATTTTAGGAAAAGACTGAATTTAAACATCAAAAAATGGAGGTATGAAATTTATCTGAGTAATATGAGATTTATTTGAATAATATAGGCATAATTTAAATAAGAAAAAAAATAATGATTTGTATTATTATAATACAATATAATACTATTTAATATTTAAGCATATAAATTATCACAAAAAATTATAATTACTAAATAAAAACACAACAAACTTTATCAATAACAAAAAATAATGAAAGTCGGTAGTAAACAAATAGTAAACAAATTAAAAACGTTTCATTAAGACTGATTGAGAATTTATTCCAGGATGACTTCGCTCTCACCGTGTACTTCATTTAACAGAGATGTTTGGAGAGCTTCGCACACGACATCAGGCAAATGTTCCAGTAACATACTCCGGTTAACAAGAATTTCATCAAAAAACTCCTTTTCCGCCCAAAATGCTTTATAAATTTGAGTTTTCTTGCAACATTTTCTGGTTTTTAATAAAATATTGTGTTGGTGAATTCAAATATATTCAGTGGTTCATAGCAGTAATTTTGTGAAAATTTCATTTCACATGGTTGTTGTCAATTAATGGTTGTCAAGTCGATACGTTTTGATATTTCCAAAATATTAATAAAAATGCATTCCATCTAAAGATTATTATGATGATTAAATTTAAATTGATACGTTTGTAAAAAAAATTATCTTGAAAATAAATTTGGAAACAATTTAAAAAAATTTTTTTCATTATTTCCCTACCTGTCAAAACATAGCACACATTGTAACATAATATATACTACGACATAACAAACATTCATTACAATTTTCAAAGTTACACGATAAAAAAAAGAAACAAAACAAAAAAAAACAAACTGAATAAAATTAAGAACCAACTTGATTGCATAATCCTTTTCAAGATATAATATCTTGCCGGGAATAAACAATGGATACGGATTCTCAAAATTCAGTAAATCTTCCTAAATAATACATTTTAAAATGTTATCAACTGTATTAATCTAAAAAATCCGAAACGGATCGAACGAAATGCAAATCATAAATAGATGAATAAATTAATAATTTAAACAAAAAAAGCCATAAAAAGGTAGAGTTTAAAAGATTCGTTTGAAATTTAGATAATTCGGTAATATTTCAACCATTGCACTTAAACCAGTAAATTCTCAGGCTTCATCAACTTAAGCAACAACATTTTCATGTTTCAGTGATTTAAACACAATGGCTGCCGGTCTGTTAATCAAAACCCTAAATTAAAACAGCAGCATTTCATCGATATTCAACATTTATTTGGACTCCATTTGGAGTTCATCTAGTTTTAAATTGTTAATTAGTGTTTCAAAACTTTTGAAAAGTTAAACGTCGAAACTGAATATTCTTCGCAACAGCAAAAAAGTTGCTGTTGTTTTTACTTTCTATTCCCATTTCTTGACTTATTGGTAAAACTGGCTGATGTTTTCTAAAACCATCCGACGTTAACATTTTTTAGCATTTTAATAAATTTTAAATTTTTATAAAATCGTTCATCTTTTCGCTTTAGTTTATTTGTTAAAAAAATAAGTATATATATTAATCTAATTAATTGGGGATCATATTGTATATAGCTTGTAAAGGAAATGTAATGTTATAACACAATGATCTTTTAATTATCCCATAATACGAAGTTGTCAATAATTAAGCATACAAACGTGATCATGAGACATTACTTCAGTAGACGTCTGATTGTTATCAAGGATTGTGACTTCGCTTGACTGATCGACTATTTCTGAACGGCCTCGCGTTTTTGTGCATCTACAAAATTTGAGCACACTTCCTCCTAAAATTCTGTACTGTTTTGATATGCAAACTAATTAATAATAAGTTTCCAACCACATAAATTTTTGAATATAAAATTATGATCTTTTGGGATTACAATAATAGCAGGTCATGTTAATATAAATGGCTGGGTTCAATCTGAAAGGCTGTTTATAGATAGAAACCGCGAAGTGCAAGATAAAAGAGCTGAGTGATGCAAATAACAGAGACATCGAACAACAAACATCTTCGATCCAATTTTTAAGATCAGAACCAAACGATTTCATAGGAAGCTTTTGACCTCAATATATTTTTGTACCTACAAAATCCTGAAATTTTTTACAAAAACACGACTCTCATCATACTATTCTCGTGAATTATTTTTAACATCGAGATTTATTTTTGTTAAAAACGACCTTAAACACGCAGTTAAAAAATACAAATAAATTTGTTCTTGAGAACTTAGATGATACGACTTATAATTTTTTGAACCTCGATTTAATTTTCAATTCACATTGCCTAACGAACTAGCTTCGTAGTAGTGAATGACAACATGGTTATTGAAATCATTTTAACAGTAATAAAATGAAAATTATTCCAATATTTCAAACCAAACGGTAAATTAATTCAATGAAGATAAATCAACATCGACTAACAATATATAACTAAGAAATTTGGTACGTAATAGCGATGATAAGACTGAGAAACTTGAAAGACTGATGATATCGAAAAAATAGCTAAGGTGTTGAAACAATCTACGAAACGATCTCACACAAAAAGCAAATTGCTACAAAATGAAATGATAAGCGGTGGTCACCCGACGAAATAGTGTGACAACTCTAAATTGCATCCGGCATACTGTTGAAGACAACGACAAAGTGGGTGGAAGATATCATGGACATTGGGCGAGAGCTTCAAAAGATAAAAATGTTGAATACTAACATACGAATGGGAGGTTTCTTTGAAAAGTACTCATGAAATGTGGTGTGATGTGATGCGACGGAAATAGACCTGTTGGCTAGGCAAACAGAAAAAACAAAATTTGAACTTACTGGCTGTTAAATAAAAGAAAGAACGGTCAACCTTTAACTAAACCATCGACAAATAAACTTCACAGAAAAAATGAAATGCTGAAAACACAGAAAAATTGACAGTTTCCCCTTTCCAAATTGCGGCATCTCAAGTTTAAAAACCACTTGTGCTAAACTTTTACACTTTCGAATTAAGAAAATATGCAAAAGTTTTTTATAAATCTAATTTTTATTGAATATTGATAGTACAAAAATTTTAATGATTATAATCAAGCTGAATGTGATCTAATTAATAATTTATAATAATTAGCGCAATGAAACAATCATACCTTTGGCTGAAAAGAATTTGCAATTAAATATCTAAGTCGGTTTTTCAAATCATTCATCGAGTACAGTCCCAACCTTGGAATAATGTCTTTCCCAATTACAACTGAGAGCACAAATTCTTGCATGTATTGAGACAAAGCAGAACTGAAAAATTTAAAAAAACTTTACATTTTAAAATATCAAACAATTTATTGAACAATTGTTAAAACATCTTTGAATAATCCGCATGCTTATTAATAATGGACAATTTAATACATTTTGAAGCATATATATTTTCAAACTACGCTCATCTTGTAATGTTATGTTAAAACTAAAAATGTGGCTGAATATTGCACAAAAAATGAACAAAAATAAAAATATATCAAAATAAAAAATGAAAACTTTTTAAATTGTAGGTATAGCAAATAATAACGTTCATGTAAATATTCCATACTTTTCAACGAACAAATTTTGAGTTGCAATGATATTTAACTAATGGCATCTTCTTTGAATTAAGCCTCAATCCAACTTAATAATCTTTTTTTTCAACTGATCTGAGCAACTAAAATTTGCTGGTGTGGCTAATAATAATGACGAAGGGGTGCAGTTTGACTGAACGTATAGCAACCGCACATCGTAGAATTTTTAAAATTTAATGAAAAAACAATGAACTGAAACGATAGCATTATCATTTTAATCAAATTTCATCTTTAGTTCTTTCAATTTAAAAAAATTCACGGTAAAAATTGAACGAATATTGTATTGTCGCCAACAAAATTTACCTGACACTTACCTGACCAACCAACCAGGAGGCGAGAAAGAAAAACAAACAAGATTGTTGTACTGAGCTTTCAACAAAACAGATAGCAGAGCCGCTGTGCCAGCCCCCAAGCTGTGACCCGTTATGACAAGCCTGAAGTTCTAAAATTATTTTGTAATTGATAAATAAATTGAATGAAATAAATATGCATGTTACCTGCCTGTCAGAAATAAAAAGAAAATTTAAATTGAAATATTGTTCCATGTTCCATGAATAAAATCATCAAATAGTATCATAAAGAGTGAAAATAAATCTGAGTGTCATATTTGGTTTAAAATTGGCAGAGTATACACAATTTTCCCTAATATAAGTTTAAAGGTAAGAAATCGAAAATGTAGCAGCCGTAGCAGCAAAAAACGAAACATAGAGTGTCCTTGTCCAGCCTATGACAAGACATGAAAATATGGCATCCTTAAGAATCTGCACAAGGCCGAATAAAGAGGGCGATTGCCTCGGTTCATATAAAATTTCTTAAACAATAGAACTTTAAAGTAAATTACAACAATATGTTTTCTACAAGTAAAAAATTGGACATGGGTTGCATTTTATCCGTAACACTCTTTTGCAGGAAAAATTTATGCAGATCATAATTCAAAGACATTAATAATTGTAGAAAACGTTGAGAAACTTTTATTTCTTGCATACAATATACGTTTATTTGTATTTAACTATTAAACCAAAACTGTCACTTTCAAACAATATTTCAGATTCATTGGATTCTGTTTTTTCTTGCATTTGTGTCCGCTATTATTTTCATATCATTTTATCTTTCTATATTTATTTTTGATTTCATTTTATTGAAAAAATGTTTTGAAGAGATTGTTTAAATTTTTAAAAGGAATATTATATATTAAAGTTATATAAATAATGTTTTAATGAAAACTACAACATTCGAATTCGGTCGAAAATATTTTCATAATTTCGGCCTTTTTTCGGTCTCGACCGAAAATTTTTTTGTACATTCGGCTTTTTTCAGTTTCGGCCGAATGTCAATTTCGGCTTTGTTTCGGCTTCGGCCAAAACAGAAAAAGCAGTTTCGGTCGGTCTTTAATTCAAAACAAATTGCACTCGATTTCCAATATCAAACGTTAATAGAATAATGAAAAGACACACAAAGTTAACTCGTGGGCATCTATTAAATGGAACAGCGCAACACATAATAGCTTGCAAAACCCCAATTGCTGACAATCTAATTGACCAAAATCAAGAAATTTTTTGACACGCGAAGACAACTAAATTATTAGAATTTCTAAAATACATAAATCTATATGATGCGATTTAACCAGAACAAAATAACTACATAAGAATAAAACCGCATTCCAATAAGGCACATCATAGCATCATTCCGGAGCTGCAGTACCGTAAAAAATGAAGAAAAAAATTTGAGTGATAACATTTCGCAAACACTGAATTATTATTATAAAAAACATTTTTGCCACACGAAACTTCAAAATGTCAATGAATGAAATAGTCAAACTGTTTTAATGGAAACTATATCATGATTCATTAACTAGGTAATAATAATAATAATAATAATAATAATAATAATAATAATAATTAATAATAATAATAACGTCATTTATCAAACGCCAATTAAAAAGAACTGAGGAAGAAAGTATTACAACAAGTGAATACATCTTTTGACACTTACAGGATATTTAACGAAAGCATCATCCAACAAATGAAGATCCGTCAATTTCTTTTGAATATCATAAGCTGCTTGCAATATGCCTTTGTGTGCTCTGGCATCCCCGTCAAAATCTATATCCACAGCTTGACTCTCAATTGTCAAGTCAGTCAGAGCATCCTAGAAGGGAGGGAGAAATTGAAAGCATGCACTGGTTGAGTATTTATCCTTTTATTCTTTATACAATTAGTATTTAATATTTTGAAAGCACGTATATATTCATTAATATTGAACAAATCATCATCATCATCTTAATTTTTAACTCCAGACAGAAACTCTGAAGCGCAAAGTCTTCATCATAATTTATTTGCAATGATGTGCACCAGTCGAGCCGATCTTTTTTTCTTTCTTTCCACTCGCCCCCTAAATGATCTCTGTCTGTTCTGTTTTCTTTTTCCAACTCCCAATTCATCTACTTCGAACTTACCGATAATAAATCCTAGAATAAATTATTCCCCTTTTGGTTCGGGTTAATGATGATGATAAACAACGTAGAGCATATACATACAGTAAATAATACGTAACTTATGGAAATTGTTTTTAAACGAAACTGGCGGATTGAAAATAGTATTTCAAAAAGTTTTAATAAAAATTTAACCTGAAATGACAGTGTTCCTCTGATAGCTACAACAATTGCTTTGTATTCATGGTCGACAGCAATGTAAAATGGAACCTCATACAACTGAAATCATAACTATATATGTACATATAATTTATAAAATGCTATACACAAACATGCACGCACGCACACAAGTCAACCGTAAACTTTCAAAAGCTAAAAATTCGGTAGATTTTATCAAATATTGAAAAAATTTTATCCTGGAAAAACTTTCAGAAGCTAAAAACTCGTTAGATTCTGTAGATATATATATAAAGCGCTAAGCAAAAATTTTTGGGTTTAACTTTTTAAAAGCGTTATCTTAAACAAAATCATAAATCTTTAAAATAGCTCCAACAGTGAATATGATAACCATGAAAAAAATCAGTAAATGACAGTCCCAGCTGACGTAAAGGGCTTTTAATTTCTTCTTAAAATCATCCTCTTTGGAAAACTGTCATCAGCGTTAGATCTTAAACTTGCGCCACTAGATGCTGATCATGTAGGTTTTCTTTACATCTTAATGATGGTGAGTAGACTGCACCTCTTGTGTGGTGACCTCAGAGGCGCTTCCTTGAGCTGCCCTAGTGGCTACTCCTAAGACTGAGAAGAGAAATTTTGAGATTTTATATAAAAAAAGACGAGCTTGCTGACAGAAATGCACAGGTTGGAATAATCTTCCAGCTGAAGTAACGTAAATACCGATTTCAGTGAAGGAGTTCAAAAATGGACTAAAGGTTTTATTATTGGTTTAAAAAACATTTGCATATAGTTTTAATAATAATAATAAAAACAACAACAAAATAATAGTAACTATAAATAATTAAAACCAATTAAAATTGAAAGAACGTATAAACAAACTCTGTTCTTGAAGCTGGCATATATAATGTCTTTTTGTTGGATTTTCAGCTGATGTAAGATAGCATTAACATTACAGTAGCAGGTGTCGCTGTTAATAGCAGGATTTCTTTTCACGCAACAAAAGCTAAAATCAAATTTTATGAAATTTTAATAAAAAATATATAAACCATATAAAGATGTCGTAAATTTTGTAAATTTTACACTCAAACTATTTAATTTCCCATTTTTTTATAGTTTTACTCATATTTGTTATATCTTTGCAAATGACTGCTGAAAATATGAAAATTTATATAAGTGTTACCCAATAAATTGAACAACTCATTTCCTCTTGTGAGATATTAAATAGTTATTGGTGGAAATGGCATGATAAAGCAAAAATATAGCAAAAATAATGGTGTAATGGTGATGAATTAATATTAAGACTAAATAACGTAACTATTGAAAAAGTTTCTACAGTTTTGACACTATTGGGTGTTTACACCGGCTGCAGTTAAAATTTTAATGAGCACGTAAGTAACCTATTAATTAAAATCAATAGAAATAATGGAATCCTAATTAGAATTAAATATCTTTTTACCATTCCATGTCACTCATCATCTTTATTACTAATCCTAATATTAGCACGTTCATAACATTGCAACTTAATCTTGGTCATAAGGGGAAACACACATAGAACCTATCTGTTAAAAATTTTCAATGCTCAACATAAATACTACGACATATATATTTAGATAAATATTTATCTAATGTTTTTATATAGATGAAAAGTTTATTAACTTTTAAAATAAATCTCTATGAATCAAGTTGCCTCGAGCATAATATATATTATGGTAATGCAAAGGTTTTATATTTTTATATATTAGCAATATATTTAGATAAATATTTATCTAATGTTTTTATATAGATGAAAAGTTTATTAACTTTTAAAATAAATCTCTTTGAATCAAGTTGCCTCGTGCATAATATATATTATGGTAATGCAAAGGTTTTGGACGAAATCCTCAGCGGACCAATAAATCTCTTGGTCAAGTAGGTCAATGCTAACTAAGTCATCAAACAATCACATGTTTGAGGTCAAAATCCCCAAAAATGAATACCTATTCACCACTGATCAATAGCTTTCAGAAAAATAATATGTAAAAAAACATTATTTCTTGGTAAGTCCATTGAAAACGACATCTGAAATATTTGCAAGTTTGGTGCAATATAAACTTATACATCTTTGCGTTTCAAATATTCAATTTAGGTCAACACACAATATATCAAAGTAAGAGATAGCATACCAGCAAACCAAGAACTCGTAAAACTATAATCATAAAATTTTGATGAACTTTTTCCACTAAGTCTCATTTAAATTTTACGAACTACAAATGAGGTGCAGTCAACGTTCAGTCGAATGTTTTTGCAATTTTCTTTAGACTCTAAAGCCTGAAACAAAGCAATACAACTAGTGATAAGTAACAAGTAAAAGAGCAATTGTCACGTCCAACGTCCGTTATAATAAAAAGGTCAAACTTAGTTAACGCTATTTTTAATTATTTTCAATCACAAGATATAATATAACGAATTTTTTACAATCGTAAATTCAAATTGTATTATCTAGCAATATGTCATAATATAATATCATTGACTTTATTTTATGCTATTTTTCGTCAATTGAAGCTTACTTTGAAGAGCAGCACAATTTCCCGGGCCCAAAGAAAATATTTTTATAAAGAAAAAACATCCATCCGTAACTGGCTTGTGCGAATTTCATGAAATGTGCGGCATTTGTTAAATTCATCCATTCTTCAGGAGTCATTGCCTCATTAAAACTCAAGAAAGGTCTTTTTATTTCCCTATGTGGCTTTAAAAGATTTGTTTTTTCGTTCGTGTTCATTTTTTGATCTTCGTGCATTAGAAACATACCTGCAACCAAGTCTGTCATAACTAAATCTGTTTTCTAACAAACATTTATCAAAGTAAACAGTTATTTTGAACACAATGGAAAAGGCCAATTTAAAAAAATTAGCTACTTACATAAAAGAATGCAGCGAAAAACTTGGAGATATCATTGAAATAAGATTCATTTAGATCATCTTTGTTTATGTAACAACAGATAATACGACACCTGAAAATAATGGGATAATAGAATAATTTATAATGTTAACGAATAGTTGAAACATATTCTAACAATAAACAACTTAAACTTTATTCCTAAATAACTAAGTAGCCAGATCGTAACAAAAATGTTCTAGATTAACAATCGGTTACTTCATGTTGATTCTAGATATATGGTTACCCTAAAACAAGTCTAATAAGGAAAATTGAAAAAACAAACTTTAAATTGATTAATGCCAACAATTCGGTAGAATTCATACAATACTGTATAAAATATGGTCTCCTTCCAAAATATTATATATATATATATATTTTTTTTTTGGTAACAGACTGTTGTTAACGCAACATTCAAAAATCAACACA
>NW_008703664.1:3651630-3682178 GCF_000326865.2 Helobdella robusta | reverse complement strand
GACATGTTGAAGTAGTGTTGAATTTTTGAAATATATATATATATATATATATATATATATATATATATATATATATATATATGTTGGTAATAGACCATAATTTTTTACAAAATTCTATAAATTCTAACGAATGTTTGGCGTTAATATGTTTGTATTTCGTTTTTTCAATTTTTCTCACTAAAGTTTTTTGGTGAACGTTTAGTTTATTAACGCCAAACATTCGGTAGAATTTATAGAATATTGTAAATATATATATATATGTATGTATGTATGTATGTATATATATATATATATATATATATATATTGAATTAACAAACAAACATTTTCAAACAAACAAATAAAATACAACTACCTTCTCCCATCCCAATCATTTAACCTGCCAAAAACAAACACAAGCGAAACTAGCTAAACGCCGAAACAAAGAAATTTACGATATTCCCAATTTAACTCTGTTAAAACTAAATTCACTTTAATCAACTTTATTATAAAACTTTATTCTTAATCAATAAATAGGAAATTAAATTTTTATAAATCTATCCGTGAAGATGATGCACTGACATCGAAACGTAGGAAAAAAAAACTTATAAAATAACTCTTGGAAAATCGGAAAACTTTAATATGAAAAGAAACAACCTGGTAAATTCGATCGAGTTATATTGTAATGGATTGAGAAGATTGCCGAATACACAAATATTTAAAAAAAGACTTTGTTTCCCACATTTCATAAAAAACAAGAACTTTGTTCTCATTTTTAAGTACCAAAATGTTTTTTGAACGGTAATGGTAGCAATTTGAAGAAACATAGACTTTTGCATGTTTAATTTGAATGATTCTTGATTACCAATCAGTTTATTTAAGACAGGGGTGGGCAAACTATAGCCCGCGGGACGCATGCGGCTCGACAAGCCATTTCATGCGGCCCACGAAGCTATCCACTAATTTCCACCTCTCAACGGTCGAAAAATATACATACGCGGCTCTCCAAAGGTAAAAAAGTTTTCAATGCGGCCCGCCAACACATTTTATGCAGCCCGTGAGGCCTTTACGCGATTTGAAAAAAAATAACAAAAAATAAGTTGGTCAGCCAGCCAGATTATGACCAAAAAAAGGCGTCAGCCACAAATGAACATCTTAACCAATTCCCCTTCCCCCCCCGATCAGGTCGAAAAATGCACATATGCGCCCTCCAAAGGTAAAATAGTTTTCAATGCGGCCCTCACATCAAAAGATTGCTCACCCTTGATTTAAGAAAAGTCGTTAAGTTTAAGAAATGAGGATAAACATAAGTTATACTATTATAGATATACGAAGATGTTTAATACAGATCAGTAAAAATTTGAAGTGTAACTACTACAACAAACGAGCTTGTTTCTAATTTATAAGTAGTTCAAGCTGTGGTTCAGTTGAAGACAGTATTCCGTGCAGTTGAAGGAGCACACATCCTGTTCCTTTTTTCTCTTAAACCACTCTCACATAAACATGTAGAGGGATATAGAAGAATGATTTTAATTGCTACAACAGTGAATTTAGAGTATAGCAAATTAGCATCGATCCAGAAAATAGCGAGTCAAAACACTTCCAAATCGCATCTTCAGCAGTTGAATTTTGATCTGCTACTTTCTGGATCCGTGTTAAATCCTAGTACCCGAAACTCGGTAGTAATAATAATAATAATAATAATAATAATAATAATAATAATAATAATAATAATAATAATGAAAATACTAAAATAATGAAAATAATATTAATTACCCAGCGTCCATTGGGATGCACATCAAAATTGAATATGGAATTGTTAATTATTACTGAAATTCTGCTGACTTGTTATCAAAATTTTAACTCACAAGTAAACCGTTGCGACAATTCTGCAATTTTTCTACAAAATTCGATAAAAACTAAAAAAAAAATTAATGCTCTAAAAACAATAAATTAAAGAGCTGAGATTTTTTCTAATTATGACAATGGTTTACTGGCCTACTAAATGCAAAAGTTTAATACACTATTTTTAATCTTAAAATAATTGTGGCTGTTTTAATTTACTGTGCTAGAAAAGGAATAGGTCGGTTGCACAAATGTGCTCAAAATACTGTATGGCCAGGCAGGTGCGTAGGTTGGATAAGAGGAAACAATGGTGTTCAACCTTAAAACTACTAATCATCTTTATCATCAGGCTTGATGAAGTCTCATTATTACTGCTCTCCTCACCATCAAACTCGTTATCTTATCTGCATTGTCTACACATTAAAACACAAATAATTATGAACAACATCGCTAAAAATAAGCATATAACAACATACAAAAACATAGGAAGAGTATATGAAAAACATGTAAACAGCATGCAAACAACATTTAAACATATGAACAACATGAAAATGTGTGAATAACATGATTAACAAATAAACATATAAGCAACATACAAATAACATACAAACAACATACAAACAACTAATGAACAAAAGTATGAACCACATATGAAAAAAATAAAAACCACATATAAACAATATACAAACAAAATATGAACAAAATATGTACAAAATTTGTACCTCCTTTTCCAAACTGAACAAGCTTCCAAAAATGCATTCATCTTCTTTGAACTGCCAAGAGGATCAAATATAAGAAATAAAAAGATTACCAACAGTGGACAACAGAGCCAGCATATGCCAACATTAACTTTTAATACTATCATCAAGGTATCAGGACATTCAGGGTAATTTATAGCATAACAATAATAAGTAGCAAAACATATGAGTAAAATTTCTGGCACATAAAAGAGCAATTTTATTGTAACCATGGCTGGTACAAATCTTCTTTTATTATTTAAATCAAATATAGTTCCTCGCATACTATTAGCCATTATTACAAAATTAAAAATAATTATAGTCCCGACAAATATTGTTATCGAGATGCATAAGGCATTCAGAACATAATAATTATCACATGTTGCTAAACTGTCTTTGAAATGAATGACTGTTGTTAACAATGATATAAACCTGAAAAATAATAACAAATAATATTAATTACAATTACAATAATAATGACTAATAAATCAAAATAAAAAAAACCATATGAAAAACTTTGCGAAAAAATAATTTGGTAGGTATTGGGTAAGTAAAGCTTTAATTTAAAGATTTAAATTTTAAGGGAATGCATTCTTTAACTTTATCATGACTTATCAATTAATATGAATAAAATTATTTGTCTTTGGACAGCAACAATTTTCAAATGTCAATGTAACAATGAGAATAGTCAATAATTCAACTAAACATTTGTTACATTAAAGTTAAACTTTTATCGTGAAAATGATGATAGTTCGTTTTTACCAAGTGGTTGATAAATGTAAACAAGCGTTGAACTTTTAATTAATTCAATGTAGAAACTTAGTTAAAAAAATCATGCTTACATTTTTACAATTACTCAATCACTAACAATCAAAAAAATAATGTGAATAGATCAGAAATGACTTTTAACATGATTTCCTATCATACCGAAAACTAGAAGTGCTTATTATTACACAATTGTGTCTGTTCTTTATAACTTTATTTTATATTATATTTAATTTTAGTATTTTAGAATTTTACATACCAGATAATTCGGAAAACATTCTCCCCAATCATTGGGTATACAAAATCATCACTACCAACTCTCCACTTTCTGTTGAAAAGAGTGATAGCCGGCATGCTAGCTATCTAATGATCGGAAACCAACCAGCAATCAAAAAAATTTGTTATGAATGATTTATGAAATGTCCACTACCCTAATCTCGCTCGGAATTTACGAGGAACATTTTGTTTACAAAGAATGAGAAATTTTGGATGGAGAGGTTAGAAGGGTAGAGAGCATTCATGTCTTGTTATCAAAAGTTTCAGTGTCATTGGTGTTATCTAATGAATATACATTTATCTACGTTGTTTTTCTATTGCTTACAGCTTGCAAAATACAGTAACACGTATAATATAAATTTAGTTTGTCAATTCAATTACTCAAGATAATTCAAACATAATCAACAATGGCCATCCACTGACAACCTATAGCCAACAACCTATAGCCAGCGATATACAAAACAATACCATACATTACAAAACAATACAATGCACTGTAGAACGGCAAGTCGACTAGACATAAAAGAATAAAAAAATTTGAAAATTGTCACTACACCTCGGTGATGTAAAACCTATCCCACATATTTCAGATGCAGTGATGACGTAAGTACTCAAAAAATGTACTTAAGTATAAGTACTGAGTGCTCAAGTATAAGTACTAAAACAAATTGTATACTTGATACTTATAAGTACTAAGTATAAGTACTAAGTACATAAGTACCTAAGTACATACCATGGTTAATTTGAAATATTTATAAATTTATTAAACTCAGAAATCAACTCATTATTTACAGTAATTTATTTACATCAATAAAAGAGTCTGTTCTTTTTGAGTAAAAGTAAAGTTTCAAATGATTCATCACTTAAACGATTTCTTTTAGGAGTGAGAATCATTCCAGCCTGGCTAAATATACGTTCCACAGGTGCTGATGATGGCACAGTGGTATTGTACTTCAAAAACACTTGTGCGACAGCAGGATACCTAAGGAACAATAATATAGTTGTTAACCGAAATAGCAAATTATTAATTTGTTATTAATACTTGAGAATAAAAATGTATTAGAAAATCAAGCATATACATATTATACATAAATAATATATTACAGAAAAATATTGATTACCTTTTGAGTTGTTCCATATCATATGAAGGATCACTAAGATATTGCAGTCCTTCAACTTTTTCATTCGATCGTGATTCGGAACTTGGTTCGTGGAATCCATAAAAATCTGCCCTAGTACAACCTCTAGTATTTCTGTCTTCATAAACTGTTGAAGAATTGCTCATTCTGACCACATCTGCTAGAAACAAGTCTTCAACTTGCTCACGAACTGATGATTCTATCCACCTCATTTTAAAAAACGGATGGCTGATCGAAGCCACAACAAATGCTCTCATCTTGCTGTTGTTTGAAATATCTTTAAAGTCAATTATATCGCCAAAGCGTTTATCCATGCCACATTGAAGAGCAGAAACAAGAGCTGAAGTGTACGATGGAGTAAAAGATTGCAGTTTTCGCTGTATAACAAATATAGTTGGTAAGACAGCACCAAAATAAGACTCCATTGAAACCTCACCTTGGAGCTTGTCCAATGCTAGTGAAATTGGTCTCATCAGTTCCAACCACTCATTAAGAAAACTCAAATCTATATTGCTGAACTTCGGCAGCTGCAAACGTTCCATCACAACATTTACTTTATCGCGAAGACTATATATAATGCTATAACAGTCAAATTCAGAATTCCAGCGTGTCCCATTCGGTTTGGGTATTGTTCTGCCTAAGATTTCATGCACAATTTCAGCAGCTTTTGAACTCTGGTGTGATGCGGTGCTGAGAGAGACACACTTACTGGATACTGATCTATATATTCTTTTGTAGTTTGAATCATTATTCAAAGCTTTACTTGCATCAGTTGTAGCAAGCAAGTTTAGAGTGTGTGAAAAGCAAGATACATAAGAAGGAAGATAAATTCCGGAGCTGTCATCTATATTACTTTCCAAAAACTTATCACCAATCTCAACTGGAGTCATTTCTGTATCATCATCATCATCAACATCTATTTGCGAATCATCAGAAATACCTGCCTCTGCAAATTCCTTGAATGCTTTCACGAAATTGCTATCATTGTCTGTCACGACATTTACTATTTTCGATGAATCCAGATCAAACTCGCTGTGAATGTTCACCAACATGGCTGCAATTTTGTCATACGAATGAATTCCACGGAACCTACGGAAGGCAAGTGTAACGCCATTGCGCTTAAAATCATCTGGATTTATCCAATGGCAAGTTACTCCAATATAACTTCGAGCATGCTGCGTCCAAATGTCAGCAGTCGTGCAAACAAATTGAAAATTTTTTAGAGTCTCTTTAATAGTCTTCTTCATATCAGTAATCTTTGTGGCCAGAATACCTTTTAATGTCTCGGTACACATAACTCGGGCTTTTGAGTTCAGACCCTGTATCAAAGTTTTAAACCCCTCTCCTTCCACAATTGAAAGTGGTTGCAAGTCGTTGATAACAAAATTAATTATTAAATCCTCAACCTTTTTATTTGATATTGATGATACATTTAATAAGTCAAGTTGCTGTTGTTTTTTATATGGAGTTGAAACTGTGGTAGTTTCTTCATCTGCACCTCGCTTTCTACCCGTCTTTAATTTATTTTCTTCCTCGTGCTTGGTAAAATTGGATGGAGCTTTATGTTGTCCACGAATAAGATGTCTTTTTGGCTTGCACAAGTCACAAAGTGCAACTATAACATCTCCATCATCTTCAACTACTTCATTAAAATAGTTCCTAACTACTAAAGGCATCTTTTTATCAGCCATTTTCATCAAAATCACTTCAACACATATATTTATAATGTAAACAAAAACACTTCAACACCTATATCTATAATGTAAACAAAAACACTTCAACACTTATATTTAAAACGTGAACAAAAACACTTTAACACATATATTTATAAGGATTGTTATATATATATATATATATATATATATATATATATATATATATGATAACTACTATATATAGCGTGCATGTATATATAGATCATGTAGAGTCTATGATATAGATATATAGATGTCAGAGTGATGTGAGTTAACCACCTTTTAATGACTCAATTAGCCAATGGTTATCTTAACATCCCGATATCCATGACTAAACAAGAACAAATGTTGATAAGAGAGATAAACAAGAATGTCAATGTGAAAATGTGTGTGTGTGTTTTCATCACAGTTTTCAATTTTTAAATGTTGACAATATCTTATTTTTGCTTAAAATTTTTCTGGTACTTACAGGAAAAATTTATTACTTATAAGTACAAGTACTGAAAAATGTACTTAAGTATAAGTATTTAAGTGCAGGTTTGCGTATGTACTTAAGTATAAGTATCTAAGTACTACATTTGTACTTAAGTATGTATTTAAGTACAAATGTGCTCAAGTACTCGTCATCACTGTTCAGATGTATAATGCTCGTTTCACGGGGTCGAGATTTTAATTTCATGAAAACTAAAAGACGGACACAGGCACTGATTACGGTTGTTTAATTTTTCAAAAACGTTAAACTTAGAAATGTCGTGTTCACCCTTTAAAACATAACATGCCATTAAGAAGCTGACGAAAACTACGGTGAGTAAAAGCAGTTCGTTTCATTTGTTTAATTAAGGTATTAATTATAAAAAAATGTGAAAAACTAACAAACAGTCAGCATGTTTAGAACATTATGTTGTCTTTCATGTAATATAAGTTTCATCACACCTAACAATACAGATTTCAATGAGAGTATGGGCAATATATTATATCCATGCACTAGCAACTATATTGGTTGCTGGTGCATGGATTGGATAGGGTTTGGGTAAGAACTTGAACATGAACACACTTAGCACATGAACACACTTAGCAACGTTCATATGTTGGGCAAAAACAGTTACTTTCGAAATACGCCTTTTGTTAAGCTTTTTCAAAGCACGAAGTATGTGAATATTTCTGACATGGTTGTTTATCCGAAAAGTTATTCATTTGATGTGCTGTAAGTAATAAATAAGAAACACTATTCTTTTTACGACTCGTATAATTATTCGTAATGTTGAAAATTTTGTATTTATTGACAAATATTTGGTTATATTGCGATGAATTCAACTTGGATACAAAATTGGTTAAACATTGGAAGGGGCCGAAAGGATCACAATTTGGATTTTCAATTGCGCTAACTCATTCCAATGGCTCATATGTGTAAGTATTTTTTTTATTGAAGAACGCAACTTTAATTTTTTGCATTTGTTGCAATATAATTACGTAGGTGCACAACAAATACCAAACAGCTCCAATTCTTCATTAGATAATCAAACGGTTAAAATAACTAAGCTGAATTGATTGGAAATGCAAAAGTCAACTTTCTCCGAAACGATACAGAAATGAAAATAATTGAATAATTTAAAAAAATTTGATAATAAAATATAAAAATACTTATTCAAAAAATTAGAAATATTTCAAAAATTAATTTTTGAGATTATGTTGGGTTGCGGTGAAATAGCTGGACCGATGCAATGAAATCTAAATAAGGAATCTTTAAAATGGAACTAAGCATTTTATTTTTAATGTTCAATCTTATTATTAATTTTCTATTCGTTCAATAAATTTATTCACTCAATCGTTTTTTTTTTATTCAATCATTCAATCAATCATTAGTTTGTTCTCTCAATGATTATTCATTCGGTCACTGAATCACAAAGATTTTTTATTTGTATTAATTTCCTGTACATGCTGATTAATTAGGATGATCAGATCAATATCCCCGATGCCTTTCCGATGCAATTTCCTTCTAGCCGAACAATTAATTTTTCGATGTGATGGTGCCTTGTTGTGCACCGTCATTGGACTTATTAGTTGCGTTTGAAAAAAAAAATTTTTTTGCTACTAAGTCAAATAGAATTTTTTGATAACTTTTCTATCGCATGATAATTTATTATTCTATTTAAAAAGTTTATCAGTTTGAAATCGCATTTGCAATTAATTTTAGTTTACTCGTGGGAGCACCTAGTTGTGGAATGAATAAAAAGTTGTCGTTGATGGAAGGATGCGTTCAAGAATGTTCCGTTGATGAAAACATTTGCAAAACTACGAAGTTTGAACGTGTCGGTTGGTCACCTTTATGATTCATCGTAACGTTCATACGTTGTTTTTCCCATGTAAATAAAATGATGAGGTTTCATCTTCCATGCATTGTTTACAGTTTATTTATTGTTTCGTATTCTGTTTTCTGCCTTATAAATGAAATAACAAAATTTCGAGATCTGTTCACTTTATTTGATGTTTCTGTGCGCAACTGAAGTCCATTGTTTCCGAAATGGTTCAAATTGTTTCACGCTTCCTAAATATTTTTCTGTAAAATTTTAACATCTGAACGATTTTAATGATCTGACTTTAACAAATGTTAAAGCAAAATAAAAATTGTTTATCATTTTTCCAATAAAATCAAATCAGTTATGAAGTGAAATGTTAAAAAATAACTTTGCAGGATCGACGAAAGAATGGAACGGTCAGACGATGATGCCGGTTGAAAACAAGACTCATCAGATGCTAGGCGCGTCTCTAAGTGCTTCTGCTAACGGTTTAATCGTGGTACCATTTTATTAATTTTCATGTGCCTAATATTTTGCGACCATAGTTGGATTATTTGTTTTGTTATTAAAATAAATTGAGTAATTTATAATTGGTGTGAAAAATGAAATAATAAAAAATATAACCAGGCCTGCGCTCCGAGGTACGTCTTCATGTCAAGGTCGGGACTGTTGAGAGAACCAATTGGCACGTGTTACTTGAAAAATATTTCCTCCAATAAATTTTACAAGCTGCAACCATGCAAAAAAGGTGACATGTTTTTCAAACTTTGAAAGAAAAATTTCTTCTAAAATATTTATATTTGAATGAATTTGATGTGCAAACTTTTGTCATTCACGTTGATGGAATGTTGAAATTATTCGCTCCTGTATGTTAATTAAATAATTTTTTAGACTTGGTGCTTTGTTGCGTTATTTTTATCGTTTGAGGGCGTATACTGCACGGTTATGACACGCCCATGTCACTGATATGTTGAAATATCGCTCAGCAAAGATGAATTCAAATTTGAAATTACATTAAATAAAACATCAACGACCCTTTAGGATTATTAGGCCATCATAAACAAGGACACTGTCAAGCTGGATTCAGTGCTCATTTAAGTCAAGTTAGAACATTTCTAAAAATACCTATGTAATGTTGTAAAATAATAGGTCAAGTAAAAATTTGTGAATTACCTCAAATATAATTGCAGAAACCTTATTCAATAAATTGAGTAGTGGTAAGAACATATAAATAGAATATAGAATATATAGATAAAATAGAATATAGAATATATATATAAAATAGAATATAGAATATATTCTATTTATATGGGTAAAAATAAAAAAAATTAGGTGAAATGCAAATCTTTTTGTAGCAAAATGAGTGCTGGGGCGTTTTGATGTATGCCAGGTTTCATTCGACGTTTTACAAATCAGTTTTTTCGTTTTCCTTTACAGACAATGCATCTTACTTTTCACATCAAACAGTATCACGTACACTTTCTTTGATTTTTTATGGCACTTCTATGCGTTTGTGCGGCAAATTTTTGTCAGTGTTAATTTTCGGGTAATCCATATATCAAGAGTTTCATCGATGGGAAATTTAAAAGTGTAATTTTTAATTTTTATTTGAAATTATAAAAAGCTATTTGATTATTTCATAAAGGATGGAAAAAATTTAGCTTTGGGAGCCGTCGGAAGTTATTTCTGGCAAGGTTAATTGGTTATATTCGTTGTCAATCTCAGTTACCTTTTGTTCATGTATTTGTGATAAATGAGAAAAAAGATTCAAAGTAAAAGTTAAACTATTAGGCTGTAGAAAACTCCAAATCTTAAAAACAACAAATTTATTAAAAAGGAGGATTTAAATGAATTTTTTTAAATTCTCAAAAAAATATTTAACGTTTTGTAGTCAATTCACGAAAAGCCCTTTAAACCTTGAAATTAAATAAGAATAATGAAGCTCGATAGCTTGCAAACTATTTTTTCATTCATTACGTTAAAGTTAATTTTTTCTTGCGATACTGAAAATAAAAATAACAGCATGTTGGCGTTGATTTTATGATTTTAAAATAATTATTTTTCTACGACCCATAAGGTGAAGCATTTTTATATAATTTCGAAAACGATGTGGACCCCATTTTGCCACTCGAAACGTCCAAAAGTTCTTACGATAAAGATTATATCTACACGGGCTATTCCGTTTCTATGAGTTATTACGATGAAGATGATCTAATTGGTAGTGTAAATATTTTTTAATTCATCTCATGCATTTTTAAAATAATTTAACTATTTTAAGATTTGGTTGTTGGAATACCAAGAGGAGGCAACCTTAATGGGCAAGTATGTTTTCTGCAACATTTCTGTGATAATATTTGAATAGTTGTTACACTGATAGAATAATGATGTTTAAGTTAAATAAATATGGATGCGGCGTGAGGGCTCTGTGGTTGAATGCGCTTGTCTTGCTAGTGAAGTGACTGGGATCGAATATCGAGTACAAGGAGATCTATCCAAGTCGATATTTATTGCATTGCCTATAAAACCTAATGCAACCGAAGGTGAACTTTATCGAACAATCAGCTTGATGAGTCATTTTACAAAACTTCTCTTGAGAATTCTGATGATGAGAGCACGAAGGAAAATCAGATCTGAAATTTCAAATGTCCAATGTGGTTTTGTCGAAAATTGTGGCACAAGAAAAGCTATCTTTATGCTACGAATGATAAGTGAACGAGCTATTGAAATGAAGAAAAAAATCACTAATTTTTTTGGAAATAAAGAAAGGTGTCAGGCAAGGCTGTGTATTTTCTTCAGACCTGTACAATCTCTATAGTGTGAAAATAGAAGAAATACCTGGAATATCGATTGGAGGCGTGAATAATTAGCAATGTAAGATCTGCTGATGATACAGATCTTATCGCGGATTCAATGGAAAAACTGCAAATAATTGTTTCCCAACTGGTTTTTGAAAGTGAAAGGAAAGACTTGCAATTTATCATCAACAAAACAGAGTGCATGGTTATCAGTAAAAGCAAAACCGTCCCGATATAATCAGCTTCAATTATCTCGGAAGTCTGATTACCTCAGGTTCTAAATGGGATGTGGATATCAAACGAATGATAGCTATGGCAAAAAGATGCATATACTAAAATGAATGACATCCTCACCAACAGTAAAATCAGAATATCAACAAAATTAAAACTGTTAGGATGTTACATTTTTTTCTGCGCTTTGAGTCCTGGATAATTTCTAAAGAAATAGAAAAAAGAATTAATGCTGCTGAAATGTGGTTTTTGAGAAGAATTATGAAAATTCGTTATACCTTTCATACTTCCAATGAAGATGTATTAAAACAGTCCGGTTATGAAGAGAAAATTACTGCAAATAATCCGACGGGGGCAGTTAGTGTTTTTCGGTCACATCATGTGAAAGGAAGGAATAGAAAACCTAACAACTACTGAAATGATTGCTAGCGAAAAAGATCGCTGTCAACAACGAATAACATTCAAAAAGTCATTGCGTCACTTTGTTGAATTTCACATTTCAACTACTACAAAGTGTTAAAAATCTGATTATGTGGAGGTCAATTGTCGCTAATGTCCTGAAAGGATTAGGCACGAAAAAGAAAACATACATTTGTAGTCTAAATAGGCAACGTCAATTTTGCACATAATTTAATTTTTAATAAATTAGAAACAACTAACAAGCAAGTTACCCTTTAGAATTTTCTTTATCCATAATTTTTTTAATCGAAATAATTGCTTTTCAAATGTCAAATGTCATTATCTTCCTGTTCTATGAGTAGTGTAGGCATTGCACAAACAAATCATAGACCTAAATGTTTTTGAAAGGTTGAAGGGCTAAGGTTAAACCAACTTAGCTTCCATATCCACAAATATTGTTTCAAAAATTGTTGTCACCCAGTGACACAAAATTAACATTACTGAATAACAAAAATTCACCATATACATGCAAGATAAAACTCATGATCATACAACATATCAGGTGAAGATACTATCAAACAACCTAACCCTAATTCATGAAATCATGGGCACTCAGGTATTCATCTCTAACTTTTGAAATTTGTATCTTGAAATTTCATTTTACAACAATTCTACACGTGTTCAGGTGGGATCGTATTTTGGAATGTCTCTTGCCAGTGGAGATTACAACGGAGATGGGTGAAATATTACCTGCAGTTGCTTTGACGTTTCATATTAAGAGAAAAAAGTTTTTTTAATTTAAAAAAACATTTTGGTAATTTTTTCACAAAGTAAAAAATATTGTTATAAAGCTTATAGTCCAAAATGCAAACATTAAACTAAATTTTGAAATAGTTTGTCGACATTTTCAGTTCAGACGACTTAGTTGTAGGAGCACCGTTGTACGCCACTTCCCGATCAACTTATGATAATGGATGCATACACGTCTATTACAGACACAAATCTGTACGTCATTTTCATAAAATGCATTTTTACTTTGTTCGTTATGATAAAGCCTTTTTATCTATGTATTTTTTGTTTAACTGACTTTTTTTTATCGTTAGATGTGAATAGTTAAAAATCCTCTATATTTTTTGGCATCCGCAAAGTTAGCCGACTATAAGTCAATTTTAAACTGAATATAAAGAAAGGGCTGCAAAATTTGGAAGGCGATAGCCTTAAATTACGACTTTTACTAAAGTTCATATTTTATACAAACATTGGTTGGTAATAACATTCAAATAAAGCACTTAGGTAATCAGGAAGATAAAAAGCATTTTTGGGAAATTGTTTTCATTCAAAAAATGATTTTTTTCTGGCTACAAGTGGTTCAGCAAGGCGTAACAACCAGATTGTCTAAGTCGGAGATTTTAGCGGAGTCGAAATATTTTATAGGTCGGAGTCGAAGTTGGATATACTCCGACAGACTGGTAACAAATTGTGAACACGTGAACCGCAATATTTGTAACATCACATACTGGAACTACAAAAAACATCCACTTCATTCGGTATAAAGATTTGATATTGTTATTATTCACTCTAAAAATATTTCTCAGAGATAGGCATAACATGTACGGAATATAAAGTTAAACTGTTCATTATCAGGTCAGCCAACCACAGCAAACAATAAACAGTCACTAAAACTGAATAACTTTAAACATGAATGTCAAACAATCCACACGCTAAACGTGAAACCAACCAGCAAACACGCCACACAACCACTCCAATATATCAGTCCAGACCAGTAGCAAATTTAGACAACGTTGACCGGGGGCCAAAATTTTAAGTGTTGAAATTCTTGAAAAAAAAAACTTCGACTCCGGAAAATGATATTCATTTTTTTTAAATTAATTTTTTTCTGAAAACTATTTTTAAAATTGTGTTTTTTAGAGGATGAATATTTTTACTTATAAACAATCGTCATTATTGCTGAAAATAAATGCTAATAATCACTTTTTTTCAGTATGTTGTAAAACTTTAAGATAAAGTAATTATAGTAAGAAAAAAAGAAAAACAATTACATTTTCAGATTTTAAGTGTTTTTAAAGTAATTTTTATTTAGTAGTGATAATAAAGTAAAATTATGGTGCATAAGTTGACAATTTTTTCTGGAATTCGGAACCCGTAATCGTGGTCGTGAATCGGAAATTTTTCCCGGAGTCAAAATCCGGAGTCGGATTTTTTTGAGGACCGGAGTCGGAGTTGGATTCATCCAAACCGAATGAATTATAATTGATAAAATTGCCACAAATCTGAAAATAGGATCACTATAATTTTTTTAATTTTGCTCCGATTTCACGACAGGCATTTTTGGAATTAAATTTAAAAAAATCAGTTATTAAAAACAGAATTAAATTTTATAAAACTAATAATTTCTATGATGGTGACAAAAGCACTTGAAACGGATTGAACTCGATAAAATAAGTTTCGAGTATTAGCGCATTATAAACCATTTTGAAAGTAATGATGAATTAAGCTTTAGAATTCAGTTTCGCTCTAACACTACTGAAACATATCGAGACAATTGAAATTGCTTTTTGTAAAAAGATCTGCTAACTTATTTAAAATGATAGTAACATTTGATTCAATTTGACACCTTTTCAATTAAAGTACAATGTATGACTGTGGGAGCCATTCAAATAACATTGTTCTGTAAAATTTTTAAAAACTATCTGAGCATAATGTTATAACAACGTTATCAAATGAACTAAATTTTAAGTTATGAGGCTATATTTTAACACGAGGCTATTTATGACATTTTACGGTAAATGAAAATTTTTACAAATTTGTTGAAATAATAAGTCGATCATTTTTTTTATAAAAACAATTTTTTGCGAAAACAATTTTTATAAAAACAAATTCTATATAAAAAAATACATGACGTATTGAAAACAATTATAAAAACAATTTGTATGAAAACGTGACGTAGTGGGATCAATTTTAAAATCTTTACTATTAAAAATAAAAAATTTTGATCGTAAAACAAAAGTAAAATAGTTTGAAAATGAAAATATTTGAAATGTCATAACGATTTTTTTATGAAGGAAATGTTTGAAGAAGATTCTTCATTTATACCAAATCCTTCCAAAAACAATGGAGCAAGGTTCAACTTTTATATTCTTACGTTAATCATAACCAGAATTTTTTGCTATCATATACAATTTGATAAAATTTAGATTTGGTTCTTCAGTTGCAAACGCAGGTGATTTAAACTTGGATGGATTTCAAGGTTGTTTAAATTCAGTTAATCAAATTAGAAGTTGTTATTTTTATAATTGGTTTGAGTTTTTATTTGTAGCGTTAAAATTGAAATATATATTGCAGTTTTAGTAATATATTTACCCATGTTATTTTGTGACTATAATGAAAATCGGTTGAGCACATACTAATAATAATTTTTTATTGTTCATCACTATTGTTCAAGAAATATAATTTAAATCATTTTTGAAAATTGATCGGAATATAAATAAAAAGAAAAACAAAAATAAAAGATTTTTTCTAAGAATGAAATTCAAAATTTACAACAAAAATATATTTATAGGTTCAGTGCAAGTGAAAAAACCACTTACGAAAAAAACCTTTAAAAAAAAATCTTTAAAAAACCACTTACGAATTTTGCAAATATTTTCAGCCTCCCCAACAACGGGGTTCTGCGCCATTTTTGAATGCTATCTGATCATAGAATTGCCCCATTCTTATGTTCATTAAATTTCAAATTGAGACTACATAAGGCTTCATTTGAATATGAGCTTATCTACTGAAAGCAATGACCGATATCAAATTTCAATATGCCCTGGTTAATCCACTGTTTATATTTCTACAAAACAAACTCGTTTTTTTTCATTTATGACAATTAGAACTTAATAAAATAATCACTGTTATGAAATTTCCTTGCTAATGATCGAGCAATTGTTGATAATTATCACGATTACGCAACGCTAAATAAATGTGACAGCAGCGGTTGCCTGCATATCGAGATATCTTAATGACACTTGCAATGCATTAGCTTTTCAAGCATAAACCTTTTGCAATAGAATAACGTTAAACAGAGCCCTGCAGTATGTCAAATTTTAAGATAATTGCTTTCATTATTGCATTCCTTCATTCCAACCTTCTGAGCCATTGTTCCCTATTTTTTACAACTCCTATTTCCAAAATATAAGCGCCGGCTCAGAATTGACGTATTTATTGATGCTACCCCCACCATCATCACTGACACAGGAGAGGCAGCAATGAACTAAAATTTGTTACTAAGATATGTATATTATATACTTGCCATTGTAAAATGTAATACTGATTACAAAATTACAATTTCAAATGTGAAAATGTAACGATTTTTTTTATAGTTTTTCAAATAAAAAAATAAAATTTATAAAAACTATTAAAAATTTTTGTTACAAAAGATTTAGCAGTCGGTGCACCATACGATGGAATAGATGGCGGTGGTGCTGTTTATATCTTCATGGGATCGTACGCTGGACTCTTGCCCTATCCTTCACAGATCTTAAATAACAAATATCATAACGGGATGCTATCATACCCATTGAGAACATTCGGATTCTCCCTATCAGCCGGATATGACGTTGACAAAAATGGATATCCTGGTTGGAAAAATTTATTTCTTTTGAATTTGTATTATTCATTGATAAAATATATTTCAATTTTTATAAAAATACAAAGTGAAATTACTTGATTTAAGATTTATTTTTAAACTAAAAAAACATCTGTTTGACACATTCTCAATATTTTTTCAACTACAGTGGTTATTCAAACAACTGAAAACTTAACAACTGAAACTAAACAACGCTTATCATTATTTTCATACATCACGGTTAGGTGATAACAGTGTAGAATGCATTATGAAGAAAAAAAATCGTAAATAATTTCAATATTATTATTAATGAGAATAAAGAGTTTCTGTATTTTTTTTAATTTGAAGAAAATATTCGGCGAAGTTATTTGATAGTATTCTTGTTTCGTCATCAGCGAAATATTTGTAACCTGTAAGGAGTTTTTCACATCATCATCCAAACTTACGTCCTGGAACATTGCAGAAAATTTGGATGGAGCATATGTAGACGTGAAATGAACAAAAACTGAGCAATTGATTCATGTATTGCCGTAATAAAAATACATAATACGTCAGGGACAAATTGAATACAAAACTTTGTGCAAATTTCTGAAACAAATCTGGCTAATTGAAAAAGAGCAAATTATGGTGAGTTAGCTTTGGCTGAGAAGAAGAGGTAGAAGGTTTCAAAGTCGTTGCCGTTTATGTTCTCAAAATTTTAACGCATGGGTTCGAGTTGGTTATGCTTGAAATATTTAAATACATTGGAAGTCAGAAGTAGATGTTTTGTGATGTCATAAACACTTCATGAGTAATCAATTTAAGATAAAATTAAATGAAAAATTCAAAATAAGTTATGAACCAAATAATATTGTGTGCTATGTGTTCCTTGTGCATCATTAACCATATTACCGATATTTTCTGCAGCATCGTTAACCATTTTACTGATATTTTCAATACTTTAATATTGCAAAGGTATAAATATTAGGAGCGAGTGTTTCAACGTTTTATTTTTTAATAGCGCAGCTAGGTCACCCATGATACTTATGTCAAGAAAATTTAAACACAGTTTAGTTGTAAAATTTAAATATAAATGTAATTAATGAAATGTCCACAATTATAGAAACTTGTAATATGTTATTTCAAATAAGCCAATGTTAAAACGACAGACTGCGATCACGCAATATAACATAGGTCTAACTTGCAAATCTTGTTGTATAGGGGAGTTTAAAAATTATACATTTTCCAAAAAAAGTAAGTTTATAGAAATAATAAAGGTGACTCAAATATGATCATTTAATCCAAGTATTTAACGACAAATATGCGTAGTTTATTCAGAACAAAACTTGATAAAATATTTTATTATTGTTGACAGATTTGATGGTAGGAAGTTACCAGACTGAAACAGTTACTCTTATAAGGTGCATTATTGATTGATTGACTGATTGATTGATTAATTGAACATTTACATTATTATTACTCTAGGTCTAGACCCGTTGTATATGTCGACATTGAAATGAAAGCAAACTTAACAATAATTGATCTGGATACACTCTCCTGCATAAGCATGGAAGGAAACGCATCAAACTGGTTTGATGCCATATTTAGTTTTGTATTATAAACCTATACTTAGAATAAACATCTAAAATTAATATTGAAAAATCAAAATTAAAACAATTTGAAGAGGAAGTCTCCAAAAAATACATTAAAACTTTCAGTAGCTTTCTTCGATTTATACGACCGCATTTTAACACGAGGATGTCTTAGTATTAGTTGACTAGTTTAAAAAATAAATAAATATGCTAACTCTCAACTTGAAAAGATGTCATTTATTTCCCAATTTGCACCTGTAAATAATAAGGCAGTATTTTTTATGAGAACAAGTATTATTATATGACCATTTATATAGCGCCCTTTCTCAAACCAGAGATCGCAGAATTTTTCAATACAATCATCTGAATTATTACGAGCAGTTCGACACATGCAAAAAACTCAACCAGTAAAAAATAACCTCACAGAAACGTTTACAATACGTTATAAATTGAGGTTAAAAAAAGAGATGCAGTCAGTTGGCGGGTCATATATGTATGGGTGGTAGCGTTATTTTAAATATTATTATTTAATTTTTATTTTAAATTTTTTATTTTTGTGATTGAGTGAATGATTTAATTTAATTAGTCTGCTTAATTGTTCAAAGATATAACTTCTGCCTAACTGGTGTTACTTTAAATTGGCTGCTGACATTGTTGTCGTACAGGTCGCGAATGTCTTTTGATGTTCTAGTTGTGACTTGTGTCAAACGTAAAGAGATTCGCCGCAGTGTATTTGAGGAAAACTGACTCCAAGCCCTTTCTTACACTACTTACATTGAGCTTCATTAGTGAAAAATAACTAACATAATTTAAAATAATAAAATTCATAAAAAATTAAATATAAATGAAATAATCTGCCATAATATTTAAGATTAATTAATAATCTAACAAAATTTAAAAAGAAGTTGAGAACATTTAAAAATTTTTTAAGTTAAATGTATATTAATGTTTTATTTTTAATTTTATTCATTTTTTAAGTTTAAATGTATCAATGTTTTATTTCTAAGTTTATTCATGAAAATTTAAGAAAATTGAAGTATTTAAAAGACATTTATTTTACTCATTTATGTTATTGTGTTATTTTTTGGGTTATTTACTATGTTATTTCTTGTTTTATGGGAGTCAACCCTAGATAAGCATTTATTGCTAGGCTGACTAACGGGTTCGATATTAACTAAATGCAACGACAGATATATTATTAATCCTCCTTTATTAAAACCTAACTAAATAATTAATCGAATAAATCAAATTAACGAAAATGCAACGATACAATAACCAACTTTACTAATGTCGACTCCGGCACAAGAGCCACAGAAGAGAAAGAGGCTTAACTCATTTGCGCAGGCTATTTATAGACTTGCACGATGCTCTCTCCTAGGTAACGCTTGTACTTTGGTCTAGTAGCCAACCCACGTGACCATACGGCGCTCTCCCCTAGGTAAGCACACGTGCTTTGTGCTAGTAACTAGCCCACGTGACCATGTAATGGAACAATTTCCTAACAGCTGACTCTTTCACTTTATTTTTTGTGAATAAATAGAATTTTTAAAAAATGTCAAATAAAAGTCAAAAATTTAGTTTAATTTTAGCGTGAGTAGATCATATTTTGGTGTTTTAAACAAGCTGCCAGTTTATTGATGTGTACAATTGAAAAATATTATTTTTTATTTGATTAGCTTTTTGGTTGAAACGTGTTTGTTCTTTAATGGATATGGTCTTCCCTCTGTTTTAAGTTAGTTATATAAGTTTATTTAAAATTAAATTTATAGCAAATTTAATTTTGTAAAAAAATTTAAATAATTTGTTTTTTGCTAATTTTTTCAAATCAACAGATTTCCATTTAACATGGAATTTAGACAGTTCCTCGACAACGGATAACAAAAGAATTGACTATTTAGAACGAAGAACGATCAACAATTCTTCAAGCTCTGATTATGAGAATATTGAATATGAAAATTATATTGTTAAGACAGGTACAAACTCGCCGTTAACTCTTCACATAAACGAAAGAAAATGTTTATCACTTCTATTGTTTCTAAAGGTTTTATACCCTTATGCACTTGTTAAATATTTATTTGAAAAAATGTATGCTAGATAATTTATATGTACATTTATGTGTCGGTGTTCGACTTAATATGAATATATGTAAATATCAGGGTAAGTGTGTATATATATAAATTAGGCAAGGTAACGAATATGCATTAGTCCACGAATTGCAGATATTGTATGTGACATGTAAGGGTTTTCTTGCTATAGAAACCTCATACAGCAACAGCAGCACCAGACGCCTTTACCAGTACAACTTTTGTTGGCAATTATCAATTTATGAAATCAACATAAAAATACAAAATAAAATTATATCTTTTATTTTGAAGGACAAAATCAGGGACAAACTGAATCCGATCAGCATATTTTTGGATTATAACTTAGCGGATTCCCAACTTCAAAAAAATGGAACATACCCCGATGCTATCTTAAATATTTTCGCTCCTTCTGTTTATATCTTGGTGCCTATACAAAATAACTGTGGAGCTGATATGATCTGCATTCCAGATTTGAAGTTGAATGTTTCAAGGTCAGACGTTAAAAATTTTACAAAGTTATTTATTTTATTATTTGGCGAGTTATATACTCCGGCTAATTGACAATTCATAACAACATTACAATTGGATAGGATGGATATTACTAATTTGTGAATAATCTTAAAATTTTGATATGTAACGAACACTCATTCAAAACAAACTTATTAAGTCATACCGAATAAAATTGTTTTTTTATGAATGTTTAATCTTTAATTAATGCAACGAGTTTTGCATGTAAAAACTGAAAACCATGGCATATGATGGGAAGGAAACTGGCTCTGCATCGAAGAACATTGAAATTTATAAGCATTCAATCCTATTGCGAATTTGACGATTAAATCTAACAAACATTCTATTCTTAAATATACAATCACCAAAAAGCATTTTTCGCTACTAGCAAACAAACTATTGAAACATCGTAACAGCATTTCCGACCATTTCATTCTCGGGTCTTTAGAAGAATTGGAAATTGTTATCAATATCTTTAACGACGGTGAAGATGCTCACGAATCAGTTCTCTTCCTTGAATTGCCCCCTGGAGCCTCTTACGTCAACATAAAGCACATTAATGAGGTTTTCTCAGTTTTATTAACCATTAAATGGTCATTAAATTAAATCATATCAAATTTTAATTATCCAAGAAATCTCTTGATGTGTCATGTTGTTTGGTTTCCAATAATAACATTCAGCTAATTACATGCGATGTGGGTAATCCACTTCTCCAAAATGACTCGGTCAGTTATTCAACGAACCAAACTTCATAAAAACTTTTTTCAAATTATAATGGAATACGCGCACTAAAAAACATAACTTAATATTTCTTTGAATACAGGTTTCTTTCGTTGTGCGGATATCAAGTTATAACGTAAATTTTCAAACACGGGAATTAATCTTCAAACTTTTTGTAAACAGGTTGCAATAGTTCAAGTGTAATAATTTCTTAATTTCAGTTGTTTTAAAAAATTATTGTTACAATTTTAGATTAAACTAGGGTAAAAATAAACGTTGCATTTTTGCAGTTCAAACAACGAGATGCCAACTCCAAGTTTTAGCAACGAATATGAACTTTTAATTAAAGCAAAATCTGTCATTGACGTGGAGATTCGCGGGTTTATTATTTTTAAAATAATTTTTATTACATTGTATTTTGCAGTATCTTACCATTTTGAACAATATTAAGTTTCGGTGAAACAATTATTTTTTGATGCTTGATATTTTTCGCATCTGATTTTTATTAATTCTCTTTATTCATTGCATTTAATCATTCAACAGATATTAAAGCACAAACATCCATATAAACTTTCAATCAATCAACCGATCAATTAGTTTATAAGGCGCTCTCCTCAATGAATTTTGCAAACAGATTGGTCTTGAGATCCGCTCTGAACTTCGTAAATGATGGAGAAGTAGTCAGTGAAGAAGATAGAGAGTTCCAGAGAAAAGGGCCAGAAAAAGCAAATGCAGATTTAGCAAAAGAGTGTTTAACATGAGTTAAGAAGTGAGAACAAGAAGACGATCGTAAACCGGTTTAGGTTCAATTAATAGATCTGATAAGTACTCAGGAAATAATTTAGATTGAGACTTATACATAAATGCGCAAATTTTAAAAATTATTCTATTTTTTATAATTCTTTTTTATATATATTTTTTTATATTCCATAACTTTGTATACTTTTATTAATCATCACAAAAAAAAATAAATAAATAGAATGATTTGAATATTGGGATTAATTGCACTTGCTTTGATTATAATATTTTTAATTTTTATAAAATTATTTCCAAAAAACTTATTGAATTATTTAAAACTCGTTCTATCCATGCTTAGTCGTAAAAAGACGAGCTTTGGACTTTGCAAATTTGAACGTAATTAATATTAAGTATTTTTCGGTAAATGATTTTTCAAACGTAACGTTTAATTGAGATTTTTAAATGTTCATTGTCAACAACCTAACCTACCTATAGAGTTTCCCTCCCGCAACAAATTTTTTGCAATGATACGAGAATGACATCAGAAATTGACAAGGAAAGCTTTGAGGGATCGTTGGTTACTCATCTCTATGAGGTTATATTTATCGAAATTTTTAATAATTTATTCCTATATCAAAAGTGTCGGTGTCAGTTGGTTGGAGTCGGAAATTTTTGCCGTTATCGAAATTTTTTAAATGGGAAACTAGGAGTCGGATTTTTGTATCCAATTCTGACTCCAGAAAATGTTATCTATTAAAAAAATATTTATTTATTTGTAGATTTATTTTAAAGGTTGTGTTTTTAGAGGATAAATATTTGTACCAATAAACATTCATCTTTAATAATGAAAATAAATGCTAATAATGTTAATAAAATCACATAGTTTTGTTTCGGTATGTTGTAAAACATAGATATAAAGTAATTTTACCGAAAAACCAATTAGATTGACTGATTTAAAGTATTTTTTAAAGTATATTATATTCAGTAGTGAAATATGATGCAAACGTTGAAAAAATTTTCTGGGTTTCAGAACCCGGGTCGGAAGTCGGAGTCGAAAATTTTTACCCGGAGTCGGATTATTTTGACGGGTCGGATCTGATATTTTTTATCCGACTCCGACACACTGCTTATATCTAGTCAGGAGCAAACTTTTTTGTAGAGGGTCAGTGAAGCAAAATTTATTAGGGTTTTTAGAGGGTGATTTTTGAAAAGTGGCAGAAAATTGGTGGTGACACATGTATCCACCCCCAAAAAGGTCTTTTCTACTGTAAACGCGTAAGGACAAATGTCGTTCAAAGACCGTTTTAAGGCGATTTTTGGGGTTTATTAGGCAACGCTAACAATCCAAGTGGCGTTAAAATGATTTTGAAATCCTAAATTTTGGTTGGGTAAATTTCTGTGATTGTCATCTTCAGAGCTTTAAATAAGTTGAAAATTTTAAATATAAATTAAAGATTTGAATGAAAACTAAATTGGACAATAAATTAAATGTAAAAGGAGAACACATAATCTTAATGTTAAATTATATAAGAAGTAAAATTTGAAACTATGTTAGAACAGTTTTATCAAATATGGAACTAAACTTGATTGTATTAATAATGGTAAATACATGTCACAATTTTCCCACTTCTGTTACAAACTAACAATTTTGCAGATAATAAACTTAGGACCAGGTCATATAGACAAACTGTTTGTATCCGTTAACTGGTCAGGAGAGAGCAGCAAAGTAATGTTCCTTTTTTTAAATGATTCTTCTGTTCTACCAGGGAAAGTTTTCTGCAAGGTACTTGTCATTCACATGTTTTAATATTTTTAATATATGCTACATTTATATGACCAAAGTAAGTGTTTGGGTGAGCGTGTGGTTTGTACAGTTTCTTTCAGCTCCCTCCAAAAATTATTAGACAAGTCCGCCATCTGTGATATAATTCTTGTTTTAGGTTGTTTATAAAATTAAACTAACTCACAGTCAGCCAACCATTTGAAAGAGAAAATAAGCCGCATCAAAAACGCAAAGATACTAGAAATGTTATCATTATGATAATAAAATATTTATATAGCGCCAATTAAATAAAATTTTAAAGCTGCTATAACAAAAACAAATATAAATAAAAGCAATAGTCAATTTAACGGATTTTGACGTTATTGACTTTTTATTAACTTTGCATTTTTTCTTAGAACATACTTAAATTTTCAGTGTTTTGACGTTTCATTAAACAAATGTACTTTTGTCGTAAATTAATTGCTCATGATATTGTTTTTGCAATGATGCTGGGACTGATTTATAGAAATTTTAAATACCTTCGAGAGGTTGCAGAAACTGAATCTTTCTTCCGTGAGGTTTAAACGATTTCGTGGAGACTTGTATGCAGCAATTTTTAAATTGCATATAGTTGTCGGATTGAAAATCCTAACGACTAAAAACTAACAATCATCAAAATGGTTCGGTGTTCTCAAACATTAGCGCAACCGCAACATAGTTCATGAATAAAGAGTAGTGGCTTTAATCCTAGAAATAAGCATACAAGTTTTGTTAAATATAAAATACTTTCATGAAAAAATATATTCCTATATTTTATTCAATTGAAAATTGTTGTAGAAATCGTGTAAATGTTTTTTCTCTGAAATCGACACTCCATTTTCCACAGATATGCGATGGTGCTAGAGAGAAATGTGAAATAATTTGCGTCATCCATAATCTTACGAATAAGGAAAGCGTACTGATAAGAATTGAAGCAAAGATCTACATCAATCTGAATGAACAAGTTTAGATTTTTTTAAATGTTAAATATTAATTTAAGTATTCAACAAATATACGAATAGGTTACTAGATATATCTTTTCTTAAAATCTTAAATTTAATATTTCACTTGCTGACAAATAATTCATATAACTTAAATATTTTATATAATAGGATTATTTTGATCAGTATAGTGCATTCTCTTCAGAGGCTAGAGTTCTTAAACTTCAAGTACCATACAATGTCACACCAGTATTCAAGAGCAAGCTCTTCAAAGTATGGTCGCA
Organism: Helobdella robusta; assembly: GCF_000326865.2. Classification (NCBI taxonomy): domain Eukaryota; kingdom Metazoa; phylum Annelida; class Clitellata; order Rhynchobdellida; family Glossiphoniidae; genus Helobdella; species Helobdella robusta. The sequence goes on along the minus strand of NW_008703664.1, from coordinate 3,656,746 downwards.
TGTTTAATTTCAACTTTAACAACTTCTATATTACCCGATTCAGAAATATTAATGAAAATAGTTATTTAACAATAGATAACCTATGAAACAATGAAAATATAATAATGATAGATGATGTTGAGATTAACGCAATGTTTTAAATGAGTTGGTGCCGTTAAAGAAAAAAATCAGAATTAAATTATATTTGCATTGACAATAGTAAATTTATTCATTTAATTATTTCCATTCATCTACAATATTAGTCTATTAATTAATAAAAAAGTATAAAAATTATTTTTAAATAAATTTTATTTGTCACCTCAATAAATTTAAGATAACCACAAAAGTTTTCATGCCAATAACCTCGTACATAAGAAGAGAATTTTGGAAATTTGTAATAGGAATCCTCGTCGGATGTTCACTGCTGACAATTGCGATGCTCATTTTATATGAGGTTTCATTCATTCGTTCTACTCAATTTTTTTTATTCTCAAACTTGGAAAATTTTTTTAGAAAGGATTTTTTAAAAGAAAAAAAATCGACGACGAAGATTATGAAGATATTCGGCCCCACAAGACATACAAGGTAGTCAGAGAGCCTAAGCGATCCGACGATTTAAGATATTAATGATTAATATTTTTGAAATTTGTCTAAATCATTTCCAACTCTCGTATGAAATTTTATTTTTAATGTTTAAAATTTTAAAATATTTGTACTAAATTATTTTCCTGATCCTATTGAAACATTGTATGTAATGTGTTTTTGTATTTTAACTGTCAACATTTTTATAAACATTTGAGTTTAAAGAACGAGTTCTCAGTTTTTCAACAAATTTGAAAATGAGCTGAAAATTTTTTAAACTTCATTCATGAGGATCCTGAGATATGCTCTTAGGAAATTATTAATTATACAACAATACGCTACACGAATATGGCACATGCTACAACCCTACAACAGATTATTTACTATTATCAAACGTACCTACTTCAACTTAAAAACTAACAGGAAATTAAAACGGCTGATGTCGATTACTATTAAATACATCAGCTTGGTAAAAAAGCAAATATAAATACGCTGCCAAAGAGAATATTGAAATATCGTGAAAACATTGTTATTAAATATCATGTGTCATGTTGATTTTTCTCGAGAACGATGAAAATAATCTTAACTGAGATATTTATGATTATACCGTTATTATACCCTACGAGATGTATGGTAATGTTTTATGTGGATCCACATACTGTACTCTAGTTAATAAGATAATAATAGCTTGAATAAGGTACTTAAGAGTATGCTGCGAGATTGGGCGTTTAGAAGACGCCGAAACTCTATAACGGCAATATTACATTCTAAATATTGAGCAACTAAATATTTACTTATCATTAGGTGCAATATATCCAATTTATCATGAAAAAACTATCAAAAAATAAAATTTTTCATAACGCTTTCGACTAACACCAGCCAAATAGGAACAATTAGCGCAATAAGATGCAGAACCGAAATTGGACAGTAAGAAGAATTCAGCCTTGGAATTCAATGCGATTATATAAGAAAATTTTATAAATTACATGTATTTATAAAACGATAAAAGACAAATTTTTTAATATTTAACATTTTTTATTAAACTTGGATTTTTTTATTCTGTTAGACACAGAGAATGTAACAACATGCAAAGTATGAAACGATGAAGATATAATTATGAATATAATTAGGATAAGATGCATTTAGTTGGAGTAAAATCAAATAATATAATATAGAAAATAAATAAATTTATAAAGGTTATATTTTTATAAATTTTGTTAGGTTGGAAATGTTTAATAATATTTAATAATTCTGTTTGGTTAGAAATATAATGTATAGTTTGGTTATTTTAGTATTTAAAGGAACGATAAAAGATAAATTATTTATATCTAACTTTTTTTTCTCATATTTTGAATGAATTTATAAAGTTCATGTATTAAATAATTTTGTTTGGTTAAAAATTTATTGTTTAATTATATTAGGTTAAAATTTATATTTGTTAAAAGCTTTTATTTGAAGAAGGATGACATTAAGTAATTTTTTTGCATTCTTAGTGTAGATTATCATATCATGATAAGCATTATTGTTTTCTATATATCTTTCTTGTTATTGGTAAGGTTAAATAAACTTGTTTGGTCTCCAGACAAAATTTATTTTATAAAATTTTTTTGGGTGAATAAGATATTTTTTGAATTTGAATAGGTAGTGGTTTATTTTATTTTAAAAACTAATTTGATTTTGGACAAACTTGGTTTTTCGTTTTTCATTTATGATGCCCAAATTAGATAAGGAGGTCTGTCCATACTTTTTGTATCTTTATCTCCTGTGTTTGTTGCCAAATAAAAGTTAGAAATAAAAAAAAAATATAAAACTTTGAACATCGTTTAAGATTGAAGAAATTAAGGAAATTTGTTCTACAATCCCTCATAATTTCGTGCAGATAACCAAAGTGCGTGCATAAAATAAGAGCTGTGCAACAAAGTGAACTTTGAGTCGGGAGTTGCATGAAACGTTGTAACTCAGTTTAAATGTTTTTAAAATTTGTATTCAAAATTAAAAAAAGAATTTCTTTAGCTAAGAAAAAACAATGGGTTAGCTTAAAATTTTGTTTTGACATTAGCTACCACTATTACAAAATGATAAAAGTATAAAAAAGAATTAAATGCAAACTTTTAAAATTGACTGAACAATTTTGTGGAAAACGTTTTCATTGTTCTCTCTGAATCTAAAAATTTAAAATTAACCAAATTATTTTGAAACATTTCTTGAGATGAAAACTTTCATGAAAACAAATTTATTACAATGATTCGTAGAAACTTAATAAAAATTCAAAACATTACGCAACTCAATATCATTCAAACACAATGCAACACCTGTTAGAAAAACACAAAAAACGCAATCATTTGAAATGCAAACTGAAAAGTAAAAGTTACACCAACCCGACGAAACAAACAATTCAGTGTTACCACTGTGAAGAGGAGGCTGTAGGGATCAAACATTCATTTATTAACTATCTTATGTATTTATTATTAAAGATTATTGCAATTTTCAATGTTATCTAATCTATGTTAATTTTTATGTCTTTGCTTCTCTCTCGATTTCAGCCCTTTTCCTGATAGGTTGTAAACGAAACGGTTCGAGATTCACGTGGGAATAGAGATAATTTTTTATTACGCCTGAATTGTGTTTGTTTTATTTATTTTAACTCACAACAAGGTGTCTTGTTAGTAGCATAAGTTCGTACTAATAAGGCCATGTACCACTGCTGCTGGAATGCGAGTTACTGCTCCATCAAGTGCCAGCAGGATCACTGGCAAACTGAGCACAAGAGGATGTGCAAGACGCAAGAGAAACTAATGCTGCAGAGAAGGATGCTGGCAGTGATGATTGTAAGGATGGGTGGATGATGCTGTATATATTCTGTCAATGACCACTATTATGATATCAAGTATTGGTAATGAAATTGCAAATGATCAGTCTTGCGTTAAAAGGCATTAATGCTGACATAATTAATAATAGCGATGTAAGTGATACTGATGTGTGCATGCGTGCGTGTTCGCATTATGTATTTTTCATGAAACGTTATTTTACAAAAAGTTTCATATTTTTGATAAATTTTTATAACGGTCAATGACAAAATCCGCGAGCAATCAAAAAAATTAATTGATCAACATCATGTAAAAATATCTACAGTCAGTATATTTTTATACTAAAACAATTTTGTAACAATAATTTTAGCAATTGCACTATTTTTTCATAAACATTTCTTCAAAATACTGCCAATTTTTTTTAAAATTAACAAAACATTAGAATATTTCAAAACTTGTGATGTAAGCATGTGATTTAACAGAACACACATTGCAAGGGGTGAGAGAAGCAAGCTTCTTTTTGTTATGCGAAATTATTCTAACGATAAGTTTGCTAAGCCTTTGACGTGTATACTATAGTTTTCAGTCATTTTTGAAACCATTTGGGACAACCTCCAACTTAACCTATGTGATAAATTAAAAATTTTTTTTAAATATTTTATAGTTAAACTTAAAAAACAGAGAATTAATTCACTCCTGAGTATAGAACTTGTAGGTCCGTGGTTCTTTACATGTTTCGTATAACACATTTCAAACAGATGGGAACCATCAGCGTACCAAAATATATTGAAAATAATGAGGCGTGAACAGATGTTTTTATACTTCCAACTATAAACCACTTACACAGCAATATCTAGAAATAAAAAAAAGAAACATAAAAAAAGTGTAGCGTAGCAACAGAATTGCTATAGAAATTTCGGAAAAACCCGTCAATTCACAAATCGTCGAATCTCTACACACAGATAGAAACGCATCAAATAATTAATATGCTACAACGTGCAATTGGAGTCCTTCCCACCAATGAATGTTAAATTAGAACACCGATGAATAATAATGACTACATGACTTGAAAATGCCAAACCACACAAATACTACCAATACACAGAACAAAGAAAATAGAACATGTGCAAGTGCATAGAAAAATATGTCCATACTTAAACAACATATCTATCCAACTAATGATGACATAAAGTGGTTGAACATCGCAGAAAGAGCGCTTGAAAAATTATTTGATTGGTTGAAGCGTGTCAAAAAAAGTTTTTCTGTTCAAATCATGCATAGAATAAACAAAAATTTTGTTGGTTTGAATACAACAAACAGAATATTTAATAAACCACAGTTACAAAGATTGAAGTGTTCATGCTGAAAGTAATCTTATTTTTGACAATAAATTGAATATCTGACTGTACCAACCCTCTCTCTCTCTCTCTCTCTCTCTCTCTATATATATATATATATATATATATATATATATATATATGTATATATATATATATATATATATGTAAATGTTGGTAATAGACCATAATTTTTACAATATTCTATAAATTCTACCGAATGTTTGGCGTTAATATGTTTGTAGTTCGTTTTTTCGATTTTTCTCACTAAAGTTTTTTGGTGAACGTTTAGTTTATTAAAATTCAAAATAAACTTATTTTTCGAATTTATGCTGCAAATAAGGCCATATTTCGATTCCGAATGAATCATCATCAGTGCTCCTTGCTGTATATATAGGGAAATATTGACTT